>NW_006921708.1:74499-89839 GCF_000298275.1 Orycteropus afer afer | reverse complement strand
CTTGGAGGGAAGGTTGGGCAATCCTACTTCCGTAGTGATACTGCCTCGGAAACCCAAGGAGGGGTCGCTATGAGTCGGGGCCAACTCGACGGCACATAACAACAACAAAAATATATATATGAAATGATATTGTGTGTACATGTGGGAGGGGGATATAATTAGAGATAAGTTCCTGAGAACACAAATACATAACATTTTAGAGTTGGCTTTAAAGTGCCCATAGAAGCAAATACAAAATGATTTTAGGAAACCAGGACCCAGAGATCAGAAAACATAGGAATGCCTGTGTGCCAACAAACAACTGATCTTGCACAGGACTATAAGACTGCTCTGCAGTGAATGCTTGTTGTAACCTCAAGAACTTCCAGGAAAGGCAGAGCTGGCACTTGCCTCCACTTCAGCAGAGCAAGGAGGCTGGGCTGCACTGGGGGATGATCCAGGGAGGATAGCATCATTCTTGAATACACTCCTTGACTTGGACAAACTTATGTGGTTTTGTTGATTTACTGGATAAATTATTAAACTGTTTCAAATCCTGATGCACATGGTGGACAGGCAGTTGGCATGTCAGTCTAATGCAGTAATTGTCCCATGATGGAAATGCTTTCATACCAGTAAATAACTCCTGTACTCGCACAATGCCTGAGCACCCCAAGCTTTCCTATGACTCAGCCCCTTTGGGGTTTATGCCCAGCACATAAGACCCTGCTCTGTTGCGCATCAGCAGTTGAGTCTTTTGATTCACCTTGCAGGTCCTGGGACAGGAGAAGGTAGAGGCCCATGGCCCCGGGAGCCCTGCTCTGTGAAGCTTGCTATAGACACACACATAGATTCTCACAGATACAGCACAGTCTTCTGTGATGTGACATGTGATTGTGGGCCTTAGAAGGGGGTGAGCAAGGATTCTTACCCACAATCATGCCGACTTCACACCGATGATCTTCGTAATAACAAGAGATCATGGTGGCCACAGTGTCGTTCACCATCGCGACCACATCCATCTCAAAGTCCTGCCAAGGAGCACAGAGGTGGCAGTGATGGGGTGGGGCAGGGGGTCTCAGACCTCCTATGTGTTATCCAGCCAAGTGAAGGAGGCCTGGCCCTCCCTGGCATCCTGACCTAAAGGTGAGGTGAGAAGGAGAGAGAGAGAGAGAGGGAGGGAGGGAGGGAGAGAGAGCGAGAGAGAAGCCACAGTGCTTGGGGATGGGAGGCCCAGGGAAGCCTAGGGGCAGGTGAAAATGCCATCTCACCCCTCTTCGTTTGATAGCGTCTCTCAGAAGCCCCACAATATTGTTCCCTTCAGCTCCCGAGGCCTTGAAGCCCTTGGTCCAGTTGAGAAGAATGCCCTGTGGAAAAAGGAAAGTCCTCAGCAGCTGCTTCTGACAAATGCTGGGGGGCATGGGACACAGAGCTGGGCCTTTAATCCAGCTCTGGCTCTGGCAGGAAGTGAAGGGACAGGGAGCTAACTCTGAGCACAGGGACATGCAGCCCTATTTTATAATTGGGGAAATTGAAGCTTAGAGCATAACTTTGAGAAGTGTCGAGAGACAATTCTCTGTAAATATCTCATATTTCTATATGACAAGGTGCAGCCAATTTAAAAATGTTTATATAAGGAGATATTTCTTGATAGTAAAGCTTACAGACAGCATTCCAGAGTAAAGGTAAGGTCCAGAGTTGGAATTGACTCTATGGCAACAGGTTGGTTTTTGAGGGGTTTCAGTAGCATAGTAATGAAATGTGTGGATGCTGGAGCTAGACTGCCTGACTTTGAGTTCTGGCACTTCCACTTACCCTTAGGCATGTTATTTATATCATATGCTTTTCTCTGGGATCCATCCATCTACCCATCCACCCATCCTCAGGGTCCTAGAAGGCTAGATCTCTTTTCTGGCCCACTTTTCAACATGGACCTACCTTGTCGATGTCTTCATGCCTCACAGGAAAGGAGAAGGTGAAGCCCAAAGGCAGCTTCTTGTGCTTCATCTGATGCTTGTCCAGGAAGTCAGATATGCACTCAGAGATATAGTCAAAGAGCTGGAAGATGCATACCCAGATGGACTTCCAGAAAAAGCCTGTCCTTACTACAGAGGGTGTGCCAGCAGGCGATGACCCCACTGGGGCCTCTTGCCTGAGGAACAGAATCAGTGCTGAGCCATCAGTTCCTAGGAACGCATTGTCTTCCATGTCTGCCACTGAATGCCAAGCCTATCCTTGATTTCTCTCTCCTGATTGGTCACAGCTTGTAGAGATTTAGGCCCTAAGCCTTCCCAGATACCAGCATTCGGTGCTGTTATCCCAGCCCTCTGAACTGGACCCAGTGAGGTCCAGGCTCAGGCCAGGTTGCAACTACAATCTCTGTCTTCAGTGCCCAGTCACTTTTGATACTTCCAGATGTCCCAGCTGCCCCACCCTGGCCATGTCAAGGACCAGCCTCCCCTGCTTCTCTCCTTGGGCCTATCCACCAAAATGGGCATCCATTAAATGTTTTCTTATGGACCAAGTGGTTTGCTGGGTGCTGGAACCCAGGGATGTGCCAATATTTTCATTCCTCATGGCCCCTGGACAGATAACAGACCGGTGGTGTGGAGAACACTGGATTGCTGTGGACCATTCACCTGCCTTAAAGCTCCACTCTCAGGGGAACTGGGTGCTGTGTTGTGGCTGGCAGGTTGCTAGGGTCTAATTTCTCACCCTGCCATGCCTGCCTCCCTCAAGGGCTCACTATACTTCTGCTTTTCTCCTGGGCCTCCCATCATCATCAGCCTGGCTGCTTGCTCAGACTGTGATTGTTAGCACCCCTGTATTTTTACTTAGCTGTCTTACCATGTTTCTAACCATTACACATTGACTCATTCTTCTGAGAAATTGGAACCTGCCACTAACCCCCTCGTCAATCTGGTACCTTCTCTGACACCAGCCAGAGGGTGACTACGGACCTAGAAACGAGTCAGCTATGCCTTGTTGTTGTTTGTTTGTTGTTATTTGCCGCCTAGTAGCTGTATATCTAAGTCCTCTCATCTGCCTTCTTGGGCTGAAGTAGGGGGTTCTCCTCCTGCCCCAAAGCCCATGACCCTGGACATTCTTGAGTCCCCAGCTGCCCACCCTACTCACCATCTCTGCAGTGCCTGTCATGGCGTCCTCAGGGATGGAGTACATTTGATGCTTGGTTTTGACGCTCCACTGCCCTGCCTCACCTTCGCCCACCTTCACCAGCATCACCCTGAAGTTGGTGCCACCAAGGTCCAGAGAGAGGAAGTCCCCAACTTCTGCAGCCAAGGGAGAAGTTCATCAGCCTGCTGGGGAGTGCCTGAATGGCCACACCCCAAGGCCAGGGGAGGTGAGGGGAAGCACAGGAAGGGCCCGAGGGAGCTGGGTGAGGCCTGTTTGAGATCAGAAATCTGGGGGATCCCTGAGTAAACTGTGGAAACCCCTACCTTGGACTAAAATTACCCAGGGCTCAGAGCGAGCTAGGGAATCTAATGAGGTGACCTAGACCCAGGACTGGGCTCAGGAGGTATGAGGTCACCTTTACAGGTTCCACCCAAAGTGACCAGGGGCAGCCAGCCTCTCATAAGTTGATGACAAAAGCTAATTTTATTGAAGCATGACTGCTCATGGTAAGCCTAAAGGCCTGGGGACCAGCCCAGAGGGTGAAGTGTGAGGACCTGCATGCATCTGGGGCCCAACATGTTAGGGACTTTATCACTCACCCATAGAGTCTGTGATAGTCTACTGATGGGGGACAAGCCAGAACCACTATGAAAGAATTAAGGGCTCCTCTGCCAGCTTTCTGGCTGAGACAGCTGCCACCAAGATGAGGAGCTGTCCCTGTGCTCCCTCATTTGCACCTGTCTCCACACCCATTTGTACACATCATCCCTCATCCCTGTATCTCCACCCTTGCCTCCCTCCATCCCATCCTTCCACCCCATCCCTGCACACTGTCTCTGCACTCCATCTTTTCACCCCATCCCTCTGTCCCTGTCTCTGCACACTGTTCCTGTGCTCCATCTCCATGCCCTCATTCTTGTGTGCCATCACTTCACCCCAACCCTCCACCTCTGTCCCTCCACAACCCTGTACCTCTGCCCTTGCCCCATCTCTGTGTCCCATCTCTGTGCCCAGCTCTCCACCACCGTCCCTCCACCTTATCCCTGTGCACTATCCCTACAGCTTATCCCTCCACCCTTGTCACTCTACCCCATCCCACTACCCCATCCCTGTACTCAATCCCTCCAACTCTGTCCTTGTGGCATATCCCTCATCCCTCCACCCCTGCCCTTCTACCCCTGTCCCTGTGCCCCATTCCTCCACTCTCACCCCTCCACCCCTATACTTCCAGCCCCATCCCTCCACCTCATCCCTGTGTCCTGTCTCTCCACCTCTGTTCCAGACCCCATCCCTGTGCCCTCTCCCTCTATCCCCATCCCTTCATCTCTATCCCTGTGTCCCATCTCTGTGCCCTGTCCCTCTACAACTGTCTCTCTGCCCTGTTCCTCCACCACTGTTCCTCCACCACTGTTCCTGTACCCCAACCCTGTGCCCCATCCCTCTATCAGTGTCCCTCTGCCCCATCCTGCACCCCATCTCCACATCTGTCCCTGGACCTTGTTCCTCCACTCCTATCTCTTTGCCCATCCCTCCACCTCTGTCCCTGCACACCATCCTTGTGCACCATCCCTGTGCCTCATCCCTGTGCCCTCTCCCTCCACCCCATCCTCTACCACTCACTCCACCCCTGTCCCTGTTCCCTATCCCTCCACTCTCATCTCTCCACCCCCTTCCCTCAACTCATCCCTGACATCCCTGAGCAACGTCCCTCTAACCTTATCCCTTTCCCCATCCCTGTATGCTATCTCTATACAATGTTCCTCTACCCCCATTACTCCGCCCCTGTCCCTGTGCCCCATCCCTTCATCCTCATCCCTCCACTCCATCCCTCTGCCCCTGTGCTTGCACCTCACCCCTCCACCCCATCCTTTGCCCCATCCTTTCTCCCTATTCCTCTGCCTTGTCCCTCCACTCTTCCCTCCACCTGTCCATGTGCTCCATCCCTGTTCTGTGTCCCTACTTGTGTTCCTTTGCCCTGTCCTTGCACGCTGTCCACCCACCCTGTCCCTCTCCATCCTGAACCCAGCCTTTGTGCCACTGTTCCTGTACCTGTCCTCCCTGTGCCTCTCCTTATGTCCCCATCCTTGCTCTCCATTCCTGTTCTCTGTCCATCTGTCCTGTCCCTCTGCTTCTGTTTCTACTCTCCAGCACTGTTCCCCATCTCCACACTTCTGTCCTTCTGCCTCATCCTGGTGGAGGTACCTGAGCCCTCCTGGGTGGAACACACATAGGTGGGTAACATCTTCACGCTGGCTTCCTCATGGGTCTCCAGTCTCAGACCACGGTCCATCTCTTTCTGCATCCGCCTCATAACCTTCTTTAGGTCCTTCTCCTGCAGCTGGAACTCAGCCAGGATCTGCTCTGCCTGCCAAAGGGAGGGACTTGGGAGCAGGCAGGCTAAGGGGGAGCTGCCCAGGCAGGGCAGACCTAGGGGAAGACCCTTCAAAATGGACACATAATTTCACACTATTTATCACAGTTAAAACTAGTTGAAAAGTTAAAATGGTAAAGTTCGAAGACCAGCCTCTAAATAATTTTAGGCTGAGGTATGTTGGAGGGTGAGTGGCAGAGGTCAGAGTCTAGCATATTCCTGGGGCATAATTTATCTTAGCACTTTCCTCTGCTTCCTTGAATCCTGGGCCAAGAGGAGGCAGAACTGAGGGTGCAGCCCTGGGGAGACAGGCAGCACACTGCTGTCTGCAAGCCCTAGCACTCACTCTGGGAGACCAGGAGCCAGTGTGCAGTGTGCACAAAGAAAGTCAAGGCAGCATGAGTGACCAATGGACACCCAAAGCTCCTTGGAGGGGTCTGCCAACTCCAGCTGGCCATCTGCATTGTGGGTGCCTCAGAGCCATAGGCAGGGAGGACTCTGTGGAGTGATGCTTCTGAAACCCCAGGCTCTGACACCTGAGTAGCCAGGGAGCCATATTGCTCCGAGGCTGTGTGTGACTCCTTTGAACATAGTATGTGTTCATGGAGTAAAGGCCATATGGGTATGCTGACTCTCTCTGTGCAGTGGTAAGAAAAAACTCACAAAGATATTTTCATTTTGAACCAAATAAGAGAAGGAAAGATACTCTGACAAAAACAGCAATCTACTCTTCACAAACATGCACCCTTTTGTTCTATGAAACAATTTTACACATAGGGCCTGGGAGCTTAAGGGTCTCTGAATTCCAGCCACAGGGCAACATAGACTTTTGCCCCTTTGTCTTAGCTTTACCAGTCAGCACATTAAATTAGGAGGCCCCTTGGTCCCAGGGGATGATCCACCACTGATCTAAGCCAAACACTGCATTCCCATTCCCTTTTGCTATGATTGATGTAGAGTTGGGTCTGTAACCCAGCTCTGGCTAGTGGCAAGAGAAGGAAAGCAGATTTTAATTGAGGGGGAAATGGACTTTTGGGAAGTGCCCTCTAACTTAAGTCTGAAGGGCAGCTATCTTGCAACCATAAGGAGACAAACCTGAGGGGAAAAGCTGTTACCACCTGCTGAGGATGGCAGAGAGGAGAAGTGGCATGGTGATGCAGCCACCCCCAGGACTCCCATCCCTTAGCCTGTGCCCCATGTGCATGTCCTGGGAGCATCTAACTACTGAGGCCCTGGTCACTCAGGCCCTCTTCCCTGTAGCCCACAGCATTCCTAATGGATCCAGATCTTCAGTTAAGAACTCTGTCTTAACTAGGTCCCACACTTCACATTTAAACCCAGGGAAGGTCAGAAAAGGAAAACTGACAAAGCCTATGGCATACACAAATTCAAAGGTCAGTGTCTGCTAATCTATCAGTATCTGCAGCTCTGGGCACTGAGGTCAAGGTGAAGCCCACCCTGTGACTGTTCCCATGGGGCTCATCCCTGGTAATATCCTTAGCGCTCTGAAAACAATCATATTTGCTCTTCAAGGTCCACAGCCCAGCCTGTGCCCTCCTCTTTTTTTTTTTTTTCCTCAAACATAGGTACTCAGGAGCTGCAGCCTAATAATAGCACCTCCACAGCTGCTGAGCTCTTCCACAGCTGGAGTGAGCCAGGCACTTTATGTGGGCCACCTCTCATCCTTTCCATAAGAGCACTTAGAAGCAGGTGTTGCATGAACCCATTTTCTAGATGAGGTAGAGTCTGACAGGAGCTGCAGGTGTAGTGCATAGCCCCAAGCCCGCTTCAGATGCTGCCCAACATTTCCCTGAGGTGAGGCTTGTTAGGGGAATCTGGCACAGTCAAGCCCTCAAGTCCTCTATTGGTTGAACCACTGACACCCACTGTAGATGCAATATCTCTGCAGCCATATAGGAGAAGCCAGTTCTAAAGTCTAAGGTCACAAGAGAGGAAGCCTGCATGGGGATCTGTGCCCTCTCTGAGGAATGCAAAGTGACTCTCCTTCCCAGGGCTGCATGGAAGCCTGACCTGGCTATGTGTGGTCAGGGGTCAGTTCCATGGAGGAACAGAGGGTAGCTGTTGTTTCTTTAGCACTGGCAAGGCTGTGCAGGATGCATCCAGATTCATGTACCATCTGACTATTGGTCTCCAGGCCAGAAGGTCCCTCTGTGGAATCCATCATCACTCCATATCAGACTGATGCTGTCCTTTCAGACAGAGACACAGAGTGTCTCTGAAAATTTAGTCTGATCTAGCAACTTATCTTCTACAGATCTATTCTATAGAGAACTAACAAGTCCTTAAATAGAAGCATGTGGTAGTGTGGGCTGAAAACTGTGATGACAAAGACCTGAGGAGGACCATATGCCTGCCAGCTAGTTTGGCAGCTGCCCAAGTTGGGCCTCTCAGCACTACACATTCTGCAGTAGTGACAAAGTGATGATTGTCACTTTGATTCTTAGAGAGATGATTCCTATCTGTAAGTAAAGTTGCATTTGGCCTATGGTCAGACCTGTGCTCTACAATAACCTCAAAGGCTTAAATTTGCAGCCAACACTTAAAGAGAGTCATTTGTACATAAAATATAAACTTCTGATTTTTCCTAACAAATCAAAATACCTTTAAAGATAGGTATGCACTCTCACTGGGACTGTGGAGAAGCTGCCTTCACAGAGAAGGAGGTGATGGCGTGGCACCACTCCTCTGGGTGCTGGGACAGGTGATAGACCAGAGGGACCACATGATGATGCAGACCTTCAAAGGGGGTGCCTTCCTGTGTGACACTGCTCTGAGCACACTGTGTCCACTCAATTTGGGCTTAGCAGGCCTCCCACTAACCACATCACAAAGTCTGTGGGCTCCACATCCCCATCCACAGGGCCTCATTCTCATGGGCATAAGTTGGGGAGGGGTGCTGGAAGTTTATACAGCTGTAGTGCTCCATGGGCCATGGCTGACATGGCCTCCAGCAGACCTCATCCCTAGGGCTTACTTCCTTCAAGGGGAGGGTCCACTAAAGATGAGTGCCCCCCCCACCCCAGCCTCTATGGTCATAAGCCTCTCCTCAGGGCCAGGATGCACTCTAGCACTTGGTGACCTGCAGATGCCCCAGAGAACTCAGACAGGTCCTCTTACCCTTGAGGTTATAAACAGAGGGGGACATGGATGGTGGCAGGGGGTAGGGACAGGATGGGGATGGCTCATAATGCTGGCTAGGTTGGAGCCAGGGCCTAGCAGACCCTCTTGGGACTGGGGACCAGAAATAATGTACAGCAAGGTTCAGTGTACACAGGCACCTTCTGTGTTCACATGTAAACAAACCAGACAAAGCAGCCCAGAGCAACCCAAGCTCACAGAGCAGGAGTTGCAGAGCTGGGACTGGAACTGGGCAAGCCTGTTCCCCCCACACCTTATGATCTGTCTCCTGTGTGTTGGGCAAGAGAGCCCTTGCTGGAGTCCAGACGTGGAGACAGAAGTCTCTCTAACAAGCCTAGGCTGAGTTCAACACAAGTCAGTATTTGGATGACTATCCTGAGCAGCCTAGGGTCCTGGAGGATCCCAGAGATACTTGGAGGAGCCCTAGAAGAGCCTAGAGAAGCCCAGAACAGCCTGGAGGAGCCCAAAGGAGCTTAGAGAAGCCTGGAGAAGCCAGACTGTCTTGATCACTCTGAGACCACCTCCCCCAGGTCCACCTGTCTCCATGCACTGGCCTCAGGGTGATAAACAGCACAACCAGAGCCTGTCCTCCTTCATTCTCCAGTCTCAGAGAACAGCAGGACTGTTAGCAGTAAGCCCTGGCTGGCTTAAAGGCATTTTTTGCTGACATTGCCTGGAAAATAAACAGGACTCATGATCATAGCTCATAGCAATATCCAGAACAATACAGATATTTGATGGTTGCTGCTCACTGGTGTTCAGTTCTGTTCACTTGGAAGTAACCAAATAAGCAACTGGGTGGCATGTTAGATGTGAGAAAACAGCAGTGAAGAGACATATGGGGCAACCGCTGTGTAGAGTGTTGAGAGAAATCCCACCAGTGAGTTACTATTTGAATAGGAAAGGTAAGAGCAAAGTGGCACTGGGTGATGCATTGGGCTGAGGGAGCTGTTGGTTGGAGGGGAGTGAGGTAGGAGATAATGTCAGAGAGGGTAAGAGAGAGTGGGATGCCTAGGGGCTTCTGGGTCCCAGCATGGCCTGAGGGAGAAGCTGTTGGAGGTGGGATCCAGGGCTGCTCTGACTCGACTTAGGACAGGACCACTCTGGCTGCATGGGATGAACAAGCTTCACAAATAGGTTGGAAGCAGCGAGCAATCAGGCTGGCCCTACAGTCAGTGACTAGGGATGGTGATGTGGACCCCATGGAAGAAGGTGATGGGAAGTGGTAATATTCTAGAAGGTAGAGCCAATGCCATCTGCAGATAGACTGAGAGGGTTGGGGAGAAAAAGAGCAGAGTCTGGTGACCCTCTGGGTTTGGCTTGAGCAACTTGAAGGAAGGGTTGTTATTTACAGAGATAGGGGACCTCTGGAGATACAGACTAAGGTAGGAAAATTGGAAATTTGATTTAGGCATATTGAGATGTCTGTTAGCTGTATGCTGGAGACTCAAGCTCAGGAAAAAGGTGGGGCTGGAGCCCTAATTTTGAAAGCCATTGTTGTTGTTGTTATGTGCCTTTGAGTTGGACCCTACTCATAGCAACCCCTCCTTGGGTTTCCGAGGCAGTATCACTACGGAAGTAGATTGTCCCATCTTCCTTCCGAGGAGTGGCTGGTGGGTTTGAACTGCCAGCCTTCTGGTTAGCACTCAAGTGCCTTGGCACAATGCTAACAGAGCTCCCTTGGAAGCCATAGGAATATAGATAGCACTCAAAGTCTGGAGGTGGGCCAAGATCACTGGGTCACCCAGTTTGTAGAGGCTGGAGCAGCAACGTTAGAGAATGGGAACTGAGTTGGTCAGCAGGGCTGCAAGGGGCTGAGTGTTGCCAAGTGTGGCCTAGGAATGGTTGGCATCCCACAAAGCCTTCCCCTTTCAGTTTGTACCTTCTCAAGAATTGAGTCAAAGAGACAGGATACCACCTTCTAGTAGCTCTGTTTCAGAGAGGAGAACTGAGGGTAAGCCACCCAGCTGTGAACACACATACATTGTGGCCACTCTGCCAGGCAGGTTTACCCAGGTGGGGAGGTAGAGCTGGCCTTTGACTAGGTCTCTCATCATGCCACCCCCAGCTCACCCTGGCTCTTGCAGCCTCTACTTTGGCCTTGATGGGATTTAGTGGTCATGAACTAGTCTGTCTTCCAGAGGTTTTTTTCATGAGAGAGGTGAAGATAGTCCAGAGAATGTACAGTCTACAGCAGGTTAGAACTCCCAACTATCCTGCCTTCCATGTCCTCCCAGGGTGGGACTGGTGCATGTAATTCACAGCACCTGCACTCCACCTCACTCCAGTGGAATAGTGTGGTACAAGGCTGCTGATCCCATTAGTACCTGCCAGCGGGTAGGAGAAGCTGTTGGGGACAGCCTCCACTCCTCCTGTGCCTCTCACCAAGCTGGTCACTCTGGACCCAGGCTCAAGCACCTGGGGCCTCAGATAGCAGGATCAAGCCTTTCCTGATGTTTGGGGTAGGGTGGAGGGGCCAATATAGAAGTCCCTGGAGGACATTGCAATGGGAGCAGATGTAGTCTGGAGCTACAAACAACTCTCCTTTTTATAGAGATACACAGAAAAGGAAGTGACTTCAGAGTTGTAGGCAAACTCTGCTCACGAGCTGACCCTGCCTGGGTAGCCATCCTACCGTCTATTTATTGATTGAGGCCTACCCACAAAATTTTAAAACTAGGAAATGGGAGAGGGGACGGAAGATAGAAAGGCCAAGAAACAACAACCCAGGGCCAATGAGGGGCAGAAACAGGACCTTGTATGGCCACCACAAACCTGAAGCTGAGTGATTCTGCCTAGGCAGGCAACACTGAGGTGGGAGCATTACATGGCATGTTGCCCTGTGATGGAAGAGATCATGGCCCACAGGGGACTTTCTTCCTCTACCCACCTATTTCTGGGTCCCAGAGAATGCTTTTGAGCCTTTAGCTGGTGTATTTAGGTGTATTCAGTGAGCATTGAAGCTCTGCCACACCCTCCATGAGCCCCAGCCCAAAGGATAGACAACGGCTGTGAGTCCTACAGACCCAGGGCACTGGGGCAAGGGCTCCAGAGCCCACACTAATTCCCTGGAGGGCAGAACAAGCTTGGTCCCCTCCATTCCTTGTGCCTCAGGGCTCTGTACACAGTAGTGAGTGGCCACATAACTGCCATGAGGGTCACATACCCTGAGGTTTTGGAAACCCTGAAACAGCTGGAGCATGCTGAGCAAGCTGAATCTTTTCTGAGACAGCTGGCCACACCAGAGCAAGCATCCTGGGAGGAGGACTGTCAGTCTATGAGCTGTCAAGCTTCATCTAGTGGGAGCTCCCAAAATGACACTCTACATGGTGAGTGGCTTTTGTCAGGGTGGCATCAGTGAAGGAGGAGCAGTGGAGAAAGGAGAGCCCCAGTGTCATTTGCCTTCCCTGAGGGGTTCAGCCACCATTCCACCCTGCCCCCACGTGCTATAATCTGCAATACCAGAGGCACTTTTTGTACACTAGGAACCCTGCCACTTCTGTGGCTTGGGCCACTCCCCTAAGGCCAACATCCTTTGGAAAGAAGGGTGGTGCCTTTGGAGTTACCCTTACCAGATCTAAGGATGTCTGAGCCTGGCTCATCATGGCATCCATTGCCATCTCTCTGAGGGGCCAAGAGGTAGGCTTTTTGAAAGCTGGAGACACTCCTGCCTGCTATACACAGGGCTCAGCTAGGTCTCTTCACCTATGTGAGTGAGAGCTGCCTGGCTGAGAGCTACCTGTGGCAGGCTGCACAGGGCTTCTTCACTGAGAGCGAATCTGAGGAAGCTGCTGAAATACTGTGCCCCCTGCCCAGGGGTCAAGGAGTGGGCAGGGATGGCAGAGGAAGTCTCATCAGGTCAAGGGACCACCTGGCAACCTACTGTGACCTCTATACACTGGGAACCCAGATTCACTGCCCAGAGGTTCCCAGAGGCAAACCTGCCCTCCAGCTGTTCTCCACTATTTGGCTGGTTCTTACTCAATACTTTCCCAAGAGCCCTTTTGCTTTGGAAGGGTCAAAGGTCACCAGGCTGCTTTAGGGTGGGGCAACACACCTGGGTTTGAAATGCTGGATCCACAGGGAATTAGGGGGTGGGGTACTGGTGAGGACTGAGCCAGGATAGATAGCAGTAAAAGCCTTGCCAGTGCTAAGCTGAGGTGTGTGTACTAGCTCTTGGAGGCCATGGGATCACAGGAGGATTTTAACCTGGGGGAACTTGTGTTTTTTTGCACTCTATGAGAGTTTAGACTATACTGGGAGGCTGTTGGTGAATTCTAAGCAGGAAATGTCAAGGACCTGACCCAAGGCAGAGGTGGGGGGAAGGAGGAGGGTATTGCAGAAGGGTACAAGGTCTTTGGGAGCAGAGACTTGAGGACTAAATTGCACCAGAAGACTGGCTTTTCTCAGAAGGTCTTCCCCTCCACAGCCCTACATAGGAGGTGGATCTAAGTTATGGCAAGTATAGCATTTGCCCTACCAAAAAAAATCAAACTCACTGCCATGGAGTCAGATACGACTCATAACAACCCCTCCTTGGATTTCTGAGGTGGTATCACTATGGAAGTAGATTGCCCAATCTTCCTTCTAAGGAGTGGCTGGTGGATTTGGATTGCCAGCCTTCTGGTTAGCAGTCAAATGTCTTATGCACTACACCACCATAGTTCCCAGCATGTGCCCTAGACATCACTTAAGGGAGCGGGGAACCACTGAGCAGTTTCTATCTCCAGCTGTGAGAGATAATTCAGTAAGTTAAAACTAATACTTTCTTATTTCAGAGCACTTTCCTGACCTCAGGGCTTTCTTCTCCCAGTACCACCCTCTCCTGCTGCCTCCCTCTCTCCCCATTTCTTCTTTCCAACCCAGTCCCACCCATGCAGCCCTAAAGCCTCTGCATCCCAATGTCTGCCCTTTGCCTGGCATTGGCAGCTCCCACTGCCCAACCCAGGTTTTCCATCCACCCACCTTCACATCAGATGCACTCTTTATCTGGGAAAAGTTTCTAGACATTAGAGATTATTTTCCCCTAGTGTAACCTTCCACCAACTAGAGGGAAAAGTTACCCAAAGCTGGAGTAGGGCCAAGGGGATAGACGAGGGGGTTCTCGAGAGAGCCAGATTTTTTTTCTTTTAAATGGTCTTTCTTCCATGAAAATGAATGATTGGGCCCCCAAGGCACAGTTTGATTTTTGAATTAATTGTCCAAAGTACATGATGATGCTAATCTTTTAAGATGATTATCAGATTTTTGGACAAGAGTGTGATTTCAGTGTTTTCATAGGTGCTATTTTCCTTAGGAAGGTTGGGCAATCTACTTCCATATTGATACTGCCTCAGAAACACAAGGAGGGTTGCTAAGAGTCAGGTCTGACTCGATGGCACATAACAACAACAACAACATTTTCCTTAGATATGTAGAGTCTTCCCTGATAGGAACTAGAATCAAGGTCACACCTTGCTTTCCTGGCCTGCTGTCATCACCTGCTCAAGTGGCATCACTACGGTTGGTGTCACTGGATGTGGTAACTCATTGTGTCACTCCCTTTCCCCAAGAATTTCCTCCTGTACCAGACCATAAAGACTCTTTAGTAACGTTATCATCAACTTTAATCATAGGATAATATGCGATAAAGTTATAAATTGCTTAAATGTAATATTTCTTACTTTATTGAAATATTAACAGGAAAATTGCTTTGTAAAATCTTTCTACATTGAATTATAACATTGAGTCCAAATTCACTTGATGGCAGTGGGTTTGGTTCAGTTTTAGTTACATTATTAGTAACTGAGCAGAAGCCTTGTTTGATTTTTCTCCTTTTCTTTTAACAACTCACTCTCACAACAGTTATTGTTATAGATTCACAAATACTAATTACCACAGTATTGTAGCTAAAACCCCAGTATATCTGACAAAAAATCAGCAACTATAAAAACATTGGAAGCAACAAAAACAACAGTCCATGCCTGTAGCTCCTGTAGACAAAACTCAAAATGTAATTGAGTAATGACAGCTCTGACTAGAACACATTAGAAGGTTCAAAAGTATATTAGCATAGAATTTAAGCTTTGTAGTCTATTGATACATGTAAATTGGGCTTATAAAAAATGTCTCTTTTTATAATTTACAAGGACATTTTTATTGAAAATAATATATCTCTGCTGAAACACTACACGAAAGTTTTATAGATAATCATTTTGGTGTCACCTCCCTCTGATAGTGTCATCTAGTATGGTCTTCATCCCCCCCACCCCTCTGGTAACGCCACTGGTTCTCTACACAGCCACAGCCCAGTTGTGGGTAATCTCTTACTGCCTTCGGATCTTAGAAATGCCGCGGGAGGATACTTCTTTTGCCAGTTAGGCAGCAGAATCCATTCAGGGTGCATGATTGGCTCATTGTTGCTGTTGTTATGTGCTGTGGTGTCAGACCAGACTCATAGCGACCCTCCTAGGGTTGCTGAGGCAGTATCACTATGGAAGTAGATTGCCAGTCTTCCTTTGGAGGAGTGGCTGATTGGTTTGAACCGCCAGCCTTCTGGTTAGCAGTCAAGTGTCTTAGACTTAGTCTTGAACTGCTCATATGCAAATTCAACTTGAAGTGAAAGACAATTAAAACAAGTCCAAGAGAGCCAAAGTATGATCTTGAATATATCCCTCCTGAATTTAGAGATCATCTAAAGAATAGATTTGATGCATT
>NW_006921708.1:67694-72669 GCF_000298275.1 Orycteropus afer afer | reverse complement strand
TTGTGGGGCTGGCGCGGGATCAGGCAGTGTTTCGTTCTGCTGTGCATGGGGTCGCTATGAGTCGGAAATGACTCAACGGCACTTAACAACAACAAAGGATACAGATTCATAGTTAAATGGGTCAAATGGCCAGACTCCATGTGCTTGAAGGAAAGAAAGTACTGGGGGGAGGGGGGGAGGGAGCTCCCATTTGGAACCTGAGTGAGCCCCCAAAGCATCACCCCTCCTCCCTGGCTTGTCCCTTAATCGCCCTCAGCATGAGCCATGTACCTCACTCCCTGGGCTGATGCAATAAGGGCATGGAGGTTGACAAGTGTTTCCTTACAGCCAAGGAGACTGGATATTGGCTATGCCCTGTACTGAGGGATAGATCAGAACAGCCATGGGTAATAAGATCAGGGCCTGCTGGGTGGAGGGTGGGAGCATGTCAAGGGAGCCTGAGCTGGGCCAGGCAACAGGGGTGGGATGAAAAACTTTGCTTTCCCTGTAGCCAGGATGTCAAGGAGGAGCTCTGGTAGCATAGTGCCTAAGGCACTTGACTGCTAACCAGAAGGCTGGCGGTTCAAACCCACCAGCCACTCCTCGGAAGGAAGGTTGGGCAATCCTACTTCCGTAGTGATACTGCCTCGGAAACCCAAGGAGGGGTCGCTATGAGTCGGGATCGACTCGACAGCAAACAACAACAACAACAACAACAACATTCATTCATTAATTCAACACTATTTGCTCAATCACACTTGTACATTGATTCATTCATCCATTCAACAATATTTACCAGTAGGTGACTTGCAAAATCCTGAACACTGTGTGGATATTATATGGCCTATAAACAAGGGAAGAGATGTTAATTACTTCTGTACACCACTCAAATTACAGGTAAGACTGAAGAGGGTTCTGAGTGGCAAGGCTCATTCAGACATCTCAGTTCAGCAGAGTTTCAGCTCTATGTTGTTGTTGTTGTTGTTATGTGCCGTCGAGTCAAACCCGACTCATAGCGACCCCTCCTTGAGTTTCCGAGGCAGTATCACTACGGAAGTAGGATTGCCCAACCTTTCTTCCGAGGAGTGGCTGGTGGGTTTGAACCGCCAGCCGTCTGGTTAGCAGGCAAGTATCTTAGCCACTATGCTACCAGAGCTCCCTTCAGCTCTATGGCAAAGATGAATTTGATAGTGTGAACTTTTTACCTAGACCTGTTTTTCAGATGGCTGCAAGATTATTGTTGTTGTTGTTGTTGTTAGGTGCTGTTGAGTCATCTCTGACTCATAGCGACCTCATAAGAGGCAATTGAAAATACCATGACTTGGATCAGGCAGACCTTAGTCTTCAGAGACATCTTTGCTCTTCATCATTTGAAAGAGTTCTTCTGCAGCAGATTTGCCCAATGCAATACGTCATCTGATGTGTTGACTGCTGCTTTCATTGCTGTTGATTGTAGAACCAAGTAATATGAAATCATTGACAACTTCAATCTTTTCTCTATCCACTGTGAAGCTGTTTATTGGACCAGTTGTGAGGATTTTTGTTTTCTTTATATTGAGGTGCAATCCATACTGCAGACTGTAGTCTTTCATTTTCATCAGTAAGTGCTTCAAGTCATCCTCACTTTCAGCAAGCAAAGTTGTGTCATCTGCATATTGCAGGTTATTAATGAGTTTTCCTCCAATCCTGATGTCATGTTCTTCTTCATATAATCTAGCTTCTCAAATTATTTGCTCAGCATACAAATTGAATAAGTATGGTGAAAGGATACAACCTTGACCCACTCTCTTCTTGATTTTGAACCATGCAGTATCCCCTTGCTCTGTTTGAACGACAGCCTCCCAATTTATGTACAGGTTCCTCATGAGTGCATTTAAGTGTTCTGGAATTCCCATTCTTCTTAATGTTATCCATAATTTGTTATGATCCACTCAATCAAATGCTTTTCATAGTCAATAAATCACAAGTAAACATCTTTCTGGTGTTCTTTTCTTTCAGCTAAGATCCATCTAGCATCAGCAATGATATCCCTTGCTCCACATCCTCTTCTGAATACAGCCTGCATTTCTGGAAGTTCTCTGTCAATATATCGCTACAACAATTTTTACATTATCATCAGTAAGATTTTACTTGCATGTGATATTGTTCAATAATTTCCACATTCTGTGGGATGACCTTTCTTTGGAATGAGTACAAATATGAATCTCTTCCAGTCAGTTGGTCAGGTAGCTGTCTTCTAAATCTCTGGCACAGCTGAGTTAGTGCCTCCACCATGGCATCTGTTTGTTGAAATATCTTAAAGGGTATTCCATCAATTCCTGGAGACTTGTTCTTTGCCAATTCCTTCCTTTGACTTCTTCCTTCAGCACCATTGGTTCTTGACCATAGCCACCTCCTGAAATGGATGAACATCGACCAATTCTTTTTGGTACAGTGACTGTGTATTCCTTCCATCTTCTTTTGATGTTTCCAGCATTGTTCAATATTTTGTCCATGGAATCTTTCATGTTGCAACTTGAGCCTTACATTTTTTCCTCAGTTCTTTCAGTTTTTGGTTAGAAACATGTTGGTTTTCTTACTCCAGGTCTTTGCATATTTCATTATAGTAATTGGCTTTGTCTGTTTGAGCTGCTCTTTGAAATCTTCTATTCACCTCTTTTATCTTGTCATTTCTTCCATTTGCTTTAGCTACTCTCCACTCACGGGCAAGTTTCAGAGTCTCTTCTGACATCCATTTTGGTCTTTTCTTCCTTGTCTTTTTAATGACCTCTTTCTTTCTTCATGGATGATGCTCTTGATGTCATCCCACAGTTCTTCTGGTTTTCAGTCATTGGTGTTCAGCACATCAAATCTATTCTTTAAATGGTCTCTGAATTCAGGAGTGATATTATCAAGGTCATAATTTGGCTCTGGTGGATTTGTTTTAACTTGAACTTGCATATGAGCAGTTGATTGTCTGTTCCACAATCAGCTCCTGGCCTTGTTTTGGCCCAAAATGTTGAACTTCTCCATCACCTGTTGCCACAGATATAGTCAATCTGTTTCCTGTGTATTCCATCTGGTGAAGCCCATGTGTATAGTCATCACTTATGTTGTTGAAAAAAAGCATTTGCAATGGATAAGTTGTTGATCTAGCAAAATTCTATCATGTGATCTCCAGTGTTATTTCTATCACCAAGGCCATGTTTTCCAACTACCAGTAACTCTTCTTTGTTTTCAACTTTTGTATTCCAGTCACCAGTGATAATCAACACATCTTGATTGTTTGGTCAATTTCAGACTGCAGAAGTTGGTAAAAATCTTTAATTTCCTCATCTTTGGCTTTGGTGATTGATGCATAGATTTGAATAAAATAGTCATATTAGCTGGTCTTCCTTGTAGGCATATGGATATTATCCTATCACTGACAGTACTGTACTTCAGGACAAATTTTGAAGCAATCTTTGTGACGATGAATGCCATATCAATCCTCTTCAATTTGTCATTCTTGGCATTGTAGATCATATGGTTGTCTGGTTCAAAATGGCCAAAACAAGTCCATTTCAGATCACTAATGCCTAGGATATTGATCTTTATGTGTTCCATTTCATTTTTTACAACTTACAATTTTCCTAGATTCATACATCGTACATTCCATGTTCTGATTATTAATGGGTGTTTGTATCTGTTTCTACTCATTTTGAGTCATGCCACATCAGCCAATGGAAGTCCCAAAACCTTCACTCTATCCATATCAGTAAGGTTGTTTCTACTCTGAGGAGTCAGCTTTTCCCCAGTCAAATTCTGAGTGCCTTCCAACCTGATATGCTCATCTTCTGGCACTATATTGGGCAGTGTTTCAGAGCTATTCATAAAGTTTTCCAGTAATATATCAGACAGTGTTTCACTGCTATTCATAAGGTTTTCACTGGCCAATTCTTTGAGAAGTGGATGGCTTCTTCCTTCTTCCAAGTATGTCTTAGCCTGGAAGCTTTGCTGAAACCTGTCCACCATGGGAAACCCTGCTGGCATTTTGTAACACTGGTGGCATAGCCTCCAGCCTCACAGCAACATGTAAGCTACCACAGGATGACAAACTGACAGACAAGTTCATCTCCCTTAGTTGTTCCTAACCTCTCTGTGCCCACCTACCTTGGGTCCCAGCCTTAAAATAGAGCTTACCACAAATGAAAAGTAGCCCCTGAGCTGCACACCCACCTACCTTGGGCCCTGGCCTTAAAATAGAGCCACCCTGAAATGAAAAGCCACCTCCAACCCCAGACCCAACTTCTTCAGGCCCTGGCCTTAAAATAGAGTGCTCCAAGTGGAAATGCAGCCCCTGAGCCATTAGCAAGGTAGCTGCCATTAAATCAAGAGTGAGATAGGGTCTAGGAAGAAATAAACAAAGAAGATGTGTAGATGATGTCTAGGAAAGAACTTTGGTTGCTGTTACTGGCATATTTTGCTGCCTATGACCAAATAGATGAGATGTGACTAAATTTTTGAGGGAATTGTATTGCCAAGAAAATTATGACCTGAAAAAGCCTTTGATTTTTGAAAGCAAGGACTGCAAACCTGGGTCTGACAAACTATCATCAGCAGAACTGCAAAAGTGCATACTTTCCAATACCCACTGCAGATGTGCTATGGAGGGCTATGGACAATGAAGAAACTCTCAAAGGGTGAAGTCCAAGGTTACAGAGAACAGTGCATCATATTTACCACAATGGGAAGAACCAGACTCATATCAAGGAATGTTTCTACCCCCATGGCAAGGAGATCTTCCCAATACCTGCTTGGTGACATTTCTCAATTGCTATGGATGGGACTTCTCTTTTTCCACTTTTTCCTTTTTCAAATGGGAATTTTTATTATGATTATGCTGTCTATGCTACAAGTTCATAGATCAATGATCACAAGCAGTATTTCCTGAACTTGATGGAGAGGCTTCCCCCAGGGATCCTCGATTTGGACCTGGAGGCCATGACTCTATGGGATTTTGGGTATCTCTTTTTTT
>NW_006921708.1:48978-67309 GCF_000298275.1 Orycteropus afer afer | reverse complement strand
CGAAAACACAGACAAAACTCTAGAAGACGTTAGGAAAACAATACAAGAACAAACTGACAAAATAAATGAAAAATAGAAAACCATACAAAAACAGCAAATACTAATTCAGAAAATTAATACTAAGATTTCACAAATAGATAGTGTATTGAAAGGGCAGAGTAGAATTGAATCAATGGAAGACAGAATTAGTAAGATTGAAGACAAATCACTCAATACTACTTTGTTAAGGGAAAAATCAGAAAATAGAAAAAAAAAAGGAAAAAAACTTGAGATTTATGTGGAACATCATCAAGAGGAATAAATTACATATAATTGGAATTTCAGAACAGGAAGAGACAACACCACACAGAAAATTGGCAAATATTTGTTGTAAGAGGCTAGCCCTAATAGGATGAAAGACAAGGAAGTATACATTCAAGAAGCACATCAAGCCCCAACAGGATAGACCCCAAAAGAAATTCACCTAGACATATGGGAATCAAACTTTCCAAATCAAAGACAAAAATGAAATCCTGAAAGCAGCTTGGGAAAAACAAAAAAAAATTACCTACAAAGGCAATAAATAAGACTAAGCTCTGATTTCTCACCAGAAACTATGCCAACGAGAAGGCAGTGGAATGACATATATAAACCCTGAAAGAAAAAAAATTGCCAACCAAGAATAATATACCCAGCAAAATTGTTCCTCAAATATGATGGTGAAATTAGGACATTTCCAGATAAACAGAAATTAAGGAGATTTGTAAAAATAAGACCAACCTTACAATAGATGCTACAGGGAATCCTTTGGACAGAGAACAAACAACAGCACACATGTGATCATGTCATGTGATCAACACACATGACAACATAACCCACAAACCAACCCAGATATTCAAACTAAAATAAAACTTACAAGACTGAAAACAGGGAACCAGTTTGTAAATGAGGACAACCAAAAAGCAAAAAGAGAGAATAAATAGTGTAGGTATGCAATTTACAAAAGGAGAAGTCTAGACAATTTGGAGATAGAACATACTTTTTAACTGGGGAAGAAAATAATAAAGGGTAACCTCAAAGAAAATTAATATACTTTCTCGTAAAAAATTTTAAAAAGATGAAAGTTATAAATATTTTTAAAATGCTAAAACAATAGCAATGAAGGAAATAATTGGGAAAGAAATCAAGACAATATCAAGATACAGCAGACTGTTTTAAACTTAGGAAGATAATAAAAAATTACAGAATACACAAAGAAAATTAATATACTTTCTCATAAAAAATTTTAAAAAGATGAAAGTTATAAATATTTTTAAAATGCTAAAACAATAGCAATGAAGGAAATAATTGGGAAAAAAGTTCTAAACAAAATGAGCTCAGCACAGAAAATTACGTAGAACTAAAAATTCAGCAATACCACAAATAAACACATAACAAAATGGCAGCAATAAATAAACTTGTTGATAATTACACTATTCAGGGTAATTATGTAAATGGATTAAATGCACCAATCAAGAGTCAGAGAGTAACAGAATGGATAAGAAAACATGGTATGTAAATATGCTATCTACAAGAGACACACCTTAGACACTGCAGTAGTTAGGGTTGTGTGTCAACTTGACTGGGCCTGCTTGAGTGGCTGGTGGTAGCTATTTCCCACGATGAGACTGGCAATCAGCTCCATGGTGGGATCTACCACAAGCAGCCAAGTAGCTGCTTTAGGGATATGGTCTACTTCCCATACATAAGAAGCAGCTTTGGGAATGGTTTCTAGCTTATGGCATGCTTGAACCCAGCATATAGCCAAGATGTTGTTCAGAAGCCTGCTACACTCTGCTGATCTTGGGACTTTCAATGGACTTGAATCAATGGCCTGCCATGTAGTTTTGTAATATCAGGACTCTGACTTTTCATTTTTTGACCTTGGGTTTGTCAGCCTCAACAGCCAGCAGCTGCCTGAGTGAAGAGATGCCACCAGATTCAGTGGGCTGGGAGCAAGAGGCAGAGCTGAAGCCCAAAACTGAGTGGCTTTCACCCAGTCCCTAGACCCTGGCATTTTGAACTCAGACTTCCAGCCTCCAAAACTGTAAGAGAACAAACTCTTGTCTATTAAAGCCTTCTCATTTGTGGTTTGGTCCTGTCAGAGCAGTAATGTTCTTGTTGTAGTTGTTATGTGCTGTCGAGTCAGACCCGACTCATAGTGACCCCTCCTTGGGTTTCCGAGGCAGTATCACTATGGAAGTAGATTGCCTAACCTTCCTTCCGAGGAGTGGCTGGTGGGTTTGAACCGCCAGCCTTCTGGTTAGCAGTCAAATGCCTAAGGTACTACACCACAAGAGCTCCTAATAGGTAACCAAAACAGACACAAAGCCAAAAATAGACTGAAAATCAAAGGCTGGAAAAATATATATCAAGAAAATTGTAATAATAAAGAGTTGCTGTTGTTGTTATGTGCTGTTGAGTTGGACCCGACTCATAGCTACCCCTCCTTGGGTTTCTGAGGCAGTATCACTACAGAAGTAGATTGCCCCTTCTTCCTACCAAGGAGCGGCCGGTGGGTTTGAACCACCAGCCTCTGGTTAGCAGTCAAATGCCTAAGGCAGTATGCTACCAGAGCTCCCATAAAAAAAGAGTAGAAATATTAATTTCTGATAAAATAGACTTTAAAGCAAAAACAAGCATAAGAAACAAGGAAGGACATTATATAATGATTAAAGAAGTGTCAATCCAACAAGAAAACATAACCATAAGTATTTACACACCCAATGAAAGAGCCCCAAAATACACAAATCAAACTTTAACAGAATTGAAAAGAGAAATAGGCAACTCCACAATAATAGTAGGATGCTTTAATATGCTACTTTCAATGAAGGATAGAACAACTAGAAAGAAACTCAGCAAAGACACAGAAGAACTAAATAACACAATTAACCAATTTGACCTTATACATATATGCAGAACATTTCACCCAACAATAGCACAATATACATTCTTTTCCAGTGCACATGGAACATTCTCCAGAATAGACCATATGTTAGGGCACAAAGCAAGCCTCAATAAATTTAAAAACATTGAAACACTGAAAAGTGTTTCTCAGATCACAATGCTATAACATTAGAAAGCAACAATAGGAAGATTGAGAGAAAAAATGGAAAATGAATAATACCCTCCTTAAAAATTACTGGGTAATAGAAGAAATTAAAAATTAAAAAATTCCTTGAATCAAATCACAACATACCAAAACATTTGGGACACAATAAAAGTAGTGTTCAGAGGGTTATTTAAAGCAATAAATGCACACATCAAAAAATAAGAAAGAGCAAAAATCACCACCTTAGCCCAACATCTCCAAATATTAGGAAAAGAGCAACAACAACAAAAAAATGTAGTCACCAAAAGTGCTTATGATATTTTCAATTACCTCTTATGCACGTGAGAGCTGGATAATGAATAAGGAAAACCAAAGAAGAGTTGATGCTTTTCAGTTGTGGTATTGGAGAAGAATGCTTAGAGTACCATGGACTGGTAAAAGGAATAACAGATCTTGGCCAGACTTCATCTCACCTACTTTGGCCATGTTGTCAGGAAGAACCATGCCCTGGAGAAGGATATCATGCTTGGTAAAGTGGAGGGTCAACAAAAAAGGGGAAGGCCCTCAATGAGATGGATTTACACAATGGCTGCAACAATGGGCTCTGGTATAGCAAGGACCGTGAACCTGACACACGACCAGGCAGTTTTTCATTCTGCTGTGCATAGGGTTGCTATAAGTTAGAGATGATTCAATGGCATCTAACACCACCACCACCAACAAAAGAAAAGAAATAATAAAGATTAGAGCAGAAACAAAGGAAACAGAAAAATAACAAAAAGAATCAACAAGACTAGAAGTTTGTTCTTTAAAAGATTAATAAAATCAAAAACCACCGGCATAGTTAATGATGGAAAGGATGCAAATAACATGAATAAGAAATGAAATGGGTGAAATCACAATAGAACCACCTGGGGAGGAAAAAAAAAGAGATAATATCAGGATATTTATACACATTTGAAAACCAACACAGACTGAGATAGAAAATATGAATAGGTTCATAACAAAAGAAGAAATTGAACAGGTCATAACACACTGCCAGCAAAAATTTAAAAGTCCTGTACAAGATGGCTTCACTGGCAAATTCTACCAAACATTCAGAGAACTGACACCAATTATACTCAAATTATTCTAGAATATAGAAAAGGAGGGAATACTCTTGAATTCATTTTATGAAGCGAATAACCCTCCGACACTGAAGTGAGGCAAAGACACAACTAGAAAACAAAGTTGTAGACCAGTATACCTTATGAACATATATGTAAAAATTATCAACAAAATCCTAGCCAATAGACTCCAACAAAATATCCAAAAATTAATATATCATGACCAAGTGGGATTAATGCCAGGTATTCAAGGATGGTTCAACATGAGGAAAACAATCAAAGTAATTCATCACATAAATAAAACAAAGGAAAAGAACCACACAGTCATATCAATCAATGCAGAAAAGACAATTGATAAAATCCAACATCATTCCTCATAAAAACACTGGACAAAATAGGAATAGAAAGGTAATTCATCAATATAATTAAGCCAACAGCCAACATTATTCTCAATGGGGAGAGATTGAAAGCATTCCCCTTATGAACAGTACCAGACAAGGATGCCTTCTGTGATTGATTTATTTCACTCAGCATAATGTCCTCCAAGTTCATCCATGTTATGCACTGTTTTGCAGATTCTACATTATTCTTTAGTGTTACATAATATTCCATTGTGTGTATGTACCATAGTTCGGTTATCCATTCTTCTGTTAATGAGCACCTAGGTTGTTTCCACCTTTTTGCTATTGTAAATAGTGTTGCAATGAATATGGGTATGTATATATCTTTACTTCTCCTGGTTCTCACTTCTTTAGGATATATACCTAGTAATGGGTATCTCTAGGTATATATCTTAAAGTACGGTATTTCTAATATCAGCTTTTTAAGGAATTGCCATACTGTTTGGCACTGTTTGTATCATTTTACAGTCCCACCAGCAGTGTATGAGAGTTCCTATCTCTCCACATCCTAGCCAGCATTTGTAATTTTCTGTCTTATTGAACTTTGCCATTAGTGCTCGGGTGAGATGGTATCTCATTGTTGTTTTGATTTGCATTTCTCTGATGGCTAATGATTGTGAGCATTTCTTCATGTACTTGCTGGCCACCTGAACATTCTCTTTGGTGAAGTGTCTATTCATGTCTTCTGCCTATTTTTTAATTGGATTGTTAATCTTTTTGTTGTTGAGGTGTTGGAGTTTTCTATAAATTTTAGAGATAAGTCCCTAGCTATCATTTTGTTATGTGCTTTTTCATGATGTTGATTTCCTTGTTCCGTATAATTTTTGATGCTGACCTCATTTTGTTTATGCATTGTGTTATCACTTCCTTCATTGCTATTGTTTTATTATTTGCTAAATATTTGTGCTGGTCCTCTTTTTTATTTTGATGTGAAGGTTTATCATTTTTCTTTGAGGTTACCCTGTGATTTATAGTTTTCTTCCCAAGTTTAGAACAGTCCATTCTATCTTGTAGTTGTTTTGACTTCCTTACCATTTAGAAGTTCTGTAACAACACAGTTTGTTCCCTCTTTTTGGTTTCTAGTTGTCCTCATTTGTCAATTGATGTCTCTGGTTCCCTGTTTACAATCTTGTAGGCTTATTTACTTTGGATTCTTCTATAGCTGGGTTGGTTTCTGGGTTATGTCATCATGTGTGTTAATGGTCAGTTGTTATTTGCTGTTGTTGGTTCTCTGTCCAAAGGTCTCTCTGTAGCATCTCTTGTAAGGTTGATCTGGTTTTAACAAATAGACTTAATTTCTGCTTATCTGGAAATGTCCTAATTTCACCATCATATTTGAGGGACAGTTTTGCTGGGTATTTATTTCTTGCTTGGAAATTTTTATCTTTCAGGGTTTTATATATACCATCCTATGGTCTTCTTATCTGCACAGTTTCTGCCAAGAAATCTGAGCTTAGTCTTATTGGTTGCCCCTTGTAGGTTTCTTTTCATTTTTCCTGTGCTGCTTTCAGGATTCTTTCTTTGCCTTTGGTTTTGGTGAGTCTGATGATGATATGTCTTGGTGATTTTCTTTTGGGGTCTATCCTGTTGGGGTTCATTGGACTTCTTTTATGGATATGTTCTCATTTTTCATCATACTAGGAAAATTCTCTTCCAACAAATCTTCAACAATTTTTCCCGTGGCTTTATTTTTCTCTTCCTGTTCTGGAATTCTGATTACCTGTAGGATATTCCTTATGATGGTATCCCACATGAACCTTAGGCTTTCTTCATTTTGTTTTGATCTTTTTTTCTGACTGATCTCTTTCCAAGGAAGTATTGAGGTATTTGACTTAAATTTCACTAATTCTGTCTTCCATTGATTCAATCTATTCCTTTACCTGTTCAATGTCTTATCTATTTCTGAAAATTTAGTATTAATCTTCTGGATTTCTGTCTATAGATTTTGCATAATTTCTGATTTTTCATTTATTTTATCATTTTGTTTTTGTATTGTACTTTGAAGTTGTTCTAGGGTTTCTTCTATGTTTTCCTCAATTTTGTGAGTGTTTTTCTTAATATGTCTCTCAATTCATTGAAGGTACCTAAATATAATTCTTTTAAATTCCTTACCAGGGAGTTCCAGTGCTGCTTCTTCCTCAGAAGAAGTTTTGGGTCTGTTTTGTTTTGGGTCTGTATCCTGGTCCCTTGTTTCTTCTGCTTTATCTGGCTTCTTTGTGTAGACTGTGATGCTCTGTTGTCTCCTAGGCATTGTGACGTTTTGTGTTTATATTTAATTGGTGATTGTATGTAGGAGTGACTTGCCCATGAATTTCATTTTCTTTGCTTTATTTGGATGTTATCTACATAAGCAGGGCACTGTGTTGTGCTCCTCTATTCATTAGTTGGCAGCACTTATACACTCACCACTTGTCTCCTTTCCCATTGTCACCCTCCCATATGTCCCTGCCATCCTTGGCAAATGGAGCTTATTCTTAGGTCTCGGCAATCCAAACAAGAATGTTGTCACTCTAAGATCCAAAGTGGTTACTGCTTTTAAACATCCCAAATAGCTGTTTAAATATCCAAAATGGGCACCTCTCGTAAACCTCCAAAATGGCTGTTCCATTGGTCACTTTAAATATCTGAAGTGGCCACTGCTCATAAACATCCAAAATGGCTGCACCCTCGATCACTTTAAATATCCAAAATGGCTACCACTTGTAAACAATCAAAATGGCTGACCCTCTGGACAGCCAAAAGTTCACAGCTCAGTTTGTCTCCCTCCTTGCTGTTTCCCTTCCTGGTCATAGGCCACCATCGCAGTCATTCCTGAAGCCCTTGGTGACCAGAGGTGATCTTTAGGTTCCAGCACCACTTGGAAATATTCAGGCTATTGGTCCTGTCTGAGTAGCTGACAGTCCATGCTCTGACCATTTCTGTACTCACTGTTTTCCTACAGGTTTTTCTACTAGTTGATGCCTAATCCATGTCTGTATATTTCCTTTCAAAGCTCAGGGCTCCAAGATTATCTTCTGTATCTCCATCAATTGGTTTCTCTTTTCTTTGTTGAAGAGGGTCTATGTAGCTTCTCTGCCTAGTTTGCCATTTTACTGGAAGTAGGATCCCTACTTCTTAACATGCATTTTATTTCTTAACCTGCCCCTGACATCTGACAGAAACTTCAGAAACTAGAAACAAGTCCACAAACCCCACAAAGAGACCTTCTTAATCTTGTTGTTAGGGTATTTAATCATAGAGATGAGGAATTAAAATTACAAAAACAAAAACAAGATCAGGAAAAAGCCCAACTTTTGGCCACTGCCTTACAAGGCTCCATGAGATAGCCACCATGGGGAAAACTTACTCTTAAACCCCCTTCAGGGCCATAGAAAGGCAAACTTGACCCTCCCCAGGGACCATGTTTCAAATATGGCAAGGAAGGCCATTAGGCCAGATCCTGTCCAAATCTGAGACCCACACCTGTTATCTCGTCCAGCATGTGGCAAGGAAGGACTCTGGAAGTCAGACTGCAATCAGGCTCTTCAAGTCAGGATTGCACCTGTTCCAAAAATACCCTCTTCTAAGTCTGGTTTGGAATTGCCTGATCTTCTTGCCCTTGCTACTGAAGACTGAAGATGCCCAGGCTCCCAATAGGCACTGACAACTCTCATCTCAATGGAGCCACAGGTGTTTATGTCAGTGGCAGGTAAGCCTATCTTGTTTTTAATAGATACGAGGGCCACTTATTCTGCCCTACTTGAATTTACTGGAACTTTAAATCCTTCCTCTATCTCTATGATGGGGATGGATGGACTCATAGCACAACCTTTAATTACATCCCTTATACATTGTTGCATAATTTCCTTATCTTACCTAAACGTCCTACTCCAATTCTAGTGGATATAAGATATAGTAACCAAGTTTCAAACCTCTTTAACTATGATGCCCTCTCCCTTACTTCCTCAACAAAGAGACCCTAATCCTTTCATCCTCCTCATTCTCACCTCAACAGGTATTTTAACACCCTCATATCCTATTGATCCTATTATTGTAAACCCAATTGTTTGGGATACTTAAGCATCATCAGTAGCTAAACATCACCAACTCATTTCAATTCATTTAAAGGACCCTAACATCTATCCCTGAAAACCCCCATACCCTATCCCATTAAAAGGACAACAAGGCTTCAACTTATCATTCACTGGCTTTTACAAGCAGGCATCCTTAAAACCATTATTGCCCCTTATAATACTCCCATTTTACCTATCCTAAAATGAGATGGAACTTATCAATTAGTACAAGATCTCCAAATAATTAATCAAGTTATTCTTCCCATACATCCTGTAGTATCCAACACATAACACCCTCCTTTCACTTATCCCTATAAATACTACCTATTATAAAATATTAGACTTAAAAGATGCATTTTTCTCTATTTCTTTGGCAGAAAACTCACAAAATCTTTTTGTCTTTACATGGACAGATCCTTCTTCCAATAGCTCCCAACAGCTAACTTAGATGGTGTTACCCTAAGGTGTCCATGACAGTCCTCATTTGTTCAGCCAGGCCTTAGCTTCTGACCTCTGCCATTTAAAGCTAACCCCCAGCATACTTTTACAGTATGTGGACAATCTCCTTCTTTGTAGTCCTACATTGGAAGTGTCAAAACAACATACCATCATTCTCCTTAATTTCTTGGAGAAAGGAGATACCGAGTATCTCCAAAAAAGGCTCAATTATTTAAAAAGGAAGTTACATACTTAGGATTCACTCTTTTACCACAACGTAGTCATAACCATAAATAGTAAGCATCTTATTTCTTCCATGCCAGTACCTATCTCTAAGACAGAGATTATTTCCTTCCTAGGTTTAACAGGATACTTAAGATTATGGATTCCTAATTTTAGTCTTTTAGCAAAACCACTTTATGTGGCAAAAGGACCTTTAAAAGAACCTATATCCCCAAATATTAACAGAACTACTCCTTTTTAAACCTTACAGAAAGCACTTGTTTCAGTCGTGGCATTAGCTTTACCTGATCTTTCTAAACCTTTATTTTACACACTGACAAAAGAAAGGGCATGGCCCTTGGCCTATTAGGACAGAAATCTTGTCCTGATTTTAAGGCTGTTGCATACTTATCAAAACAACTTGATCCAACCATAAGGGGCTGGCCAACCTGTCTGAGAGCTTTAGGAGCTATGGCTCTCCTTGCACAAAGAAGCCAAAATTTAACTTTTTCCCAACCCAGTATGCTCCTCCCATTCTTCACCTGAACTAATTTAAAATAAGGCAGCTAATTTTCTTTCTCCCTCCAGACTGCAAACTATACACCTTATACCCATGCAGACCCCACACATTACTTTAAGTAGACCCTCCACTTTAAATCCAGCTATTCTCCTCCCCATTCCTACTTCAGAACTGCCACATTTATGCATTGACTGTTTGGAATTTACACAACCTTATTTTCCTCATTTAACTGATACACTATAACTACAGTTTTTGATGTGTGGATTATAGATGGTAGATCCTATATCACCAATGGAAAAAATGTGGCAGGACATGTAGTAGTCTCCCTCACCCAAGTTATTGATTCTAACTCTTTGCCTCCAGGAACCTCTTCACAGAGGCAGAATTAGTAGCCCTTACTCATGCTTTAACTTTAACTAAAACACAAAACAATGCAATGCATTGCTGTGGAGTTGGATCTGACTCACAGCGACCCCTCCTTGGGTTTCTGAGGTGGTATCACTATTGAAGTAGATTGCCCAACCTTCTTTCCAAGGAGTGGCTGGTGGGTTAGCAGTCAAATGCCTTAGGCATTATGCCACCAGGACAGATTATTGAAATTTATACTGATTCATGCTATACACATCACATACTGCATTCTCATGCAATAATATGGAAAGAGAGAGGATTCTTGACAATTAAAAGGTCACCAATTAAAAATGCAAATTTAATCTTAAAACTTATTCAGGCTGCAAAACTCCCCAAAGCAGCAGCAGTAATTTATTGCAAAGGACATCAAACAGGTAATAGCCTAACAACCCTAGGCAACATCAAAGCAGACAGAGACAAAAAGACTGCTCTACGACAACAAACTAGTTTTCAACTTTTAACCCTCCCCACAATCATCACTACTTACACAAAAGATGAAATACACCTCCTAACAAATTCTGGAGCTACCTGAGAAGGGACATGACTAACAAAAGCAGGAAAAATTATTTTACCTAAACAACAAACTCCTCAGATTCTCACCTACTTTCATAATTCTTTACATATAGGGTTTAAACGCCTTCTTAAATTTCTCCAATTCCTTCTTTCTTGCCATAATATGGTCAAAAACTTGCAAAACATCACAAAAAACTGTTCCATTTGTTCTCAGGTGTCCCCACAAGGAGCCTTAAAATCTTCTCCATCCTTCCCAACACATCAGGTAAGGGGGCATGTACCTGGCCAAGACTGGCTGCTAGATTTTACACATATGCCAGCCATAAAATGATTTAAATATCTCTTAACTTTTATGGGTACCTTCTCAGGCTGGGTTGAAGCCTTTTCAGCCACATCAGAAAAAAAAATGACAAAAGTCATACATAATTCCTTGGTTCAGTCTTCCAATTTCTTTACAGTCTGATAATGGACCAGCCTTCATCTCAAAAGTCACCCAAGGAATTGTCGATGATGTTCATATTCATGGAACTTACACATTCCTTTTCACCTTTAGTCATCAGGGAAAATAGAAAAAGCAAACTCCATGCTGAAAAAACACCTTACTAAACTTTATTTAGAAATTAAAGAAAACTGGATCACCGTACTCCCACTAGCCTTAATGTGTATCCAATCTACCCCTTGTGGTGTAGTAAATTATGTAGTGTGGCTTTTATAGCCATAAGTCTTTGTAAACTCCATGGTGGAATTTGCTGTGAGCAACTGAGTAGTTCCTGATTGTTAAAGTTATCCACCTGGGGTATTTCTGTTGGGAGCAGCATGAAGTAATTTTCTGGGAAGTTTGTTCTCTCTCAGGTGTATAGAGTTCTGATGTTAGGACTGGTTAGTTTGGTCACTCTGCCAGGCTCAAACGGAGCCCTCCTAGAGGCAGAAGGAATCTCTCACTGCTGACTGAGAGATGCAAAAGACATGCACTGCTGAGAGAGACATGCACTGCTGAGAGAGACTGTCAGTTGAGAGATGGTGGGCTGAGATAGACTGAGCACGTTCCTGAACTTGAATTGTAGCCTATTGCTTCCCTAATAAACCCCATAATCTGTGAGTTCTGTGTGGCCACTGCAGCAAATTCTCGAACCCAGCAGAGAGATGGTGGGTGCTGCAGGAGGAACAGTTGGTGTTAGGGTTGGTGAAAGGGCTGGAGAGAGGCAGCATGTCTGGCCTCACAGGAATAGGCCTTGGGCTATTGATGGTGATTCTGTCTTCCTCTTGTGGGGTTAAAGGAGGTCAGAAGATGCAACCTCCTTGCGCCTTGGCACCCCTCGAGCACCATTATCTCTAAGCTCCTTTGAACTTATGTGTAGCAGACCCTTCTTATTAGGAAACTTTCCATCTACCCCTCATATATTAGTATATTACTTACCTATCCTTAATCTCACTAGATGTCTTCCCTGCCAGCATGCAGATACTGTCCTTCCTAAACCTACTACTGAATCTCCATTATCTCCAGTCTTAGAACCAGGAGATTGGGTCTTTCTCAGAGGGACTACTAATGTAAGAACTCTCAAACCTAAATGGATGGGTCCCTATCAAGTTTTATTACCCACTCACACTGCTGCTAAACTCTGAGGATTATCCTCTTAGATTTATACTTCCCAGTTCAAGTGCTCAAACCCTTTGAGTACATCAACAGATGAGGCCAGATTTTCCAACTGATTTAAAAGCACTCCCATCACACCGTTGAAATTTCGGCTAACACGAATCCCTGAAGAAAATCCTGAAGACACCAAAACTGTAAGATTTTTCTGTGAACATCCCAACTCCACGGGGCTCCGTACTCACCTCACCTCGCACTTTCTATTCTCTTATTCTTTTTATAATTGCTGAAAGTTTCCAGACCCCTACCTGAGAGGAAGAACTTTCTTTCTTCCTGTGGGATGCCTATTTACAAGGAGACTTTGTAGGCTATCCTCCTGACCAATACTCTTTGTGGCTTGGTTTAATAGACAAGATTCCTCATGATAAATCAGGATACTGTAAAGTGCCTTTTTCTGGCCCCTGCCTGGTATTACTTTAGATTGCCTTCATTATTTTAGATCAACTTATGCATAGGTGCTATATGCTCCCAGGCTGGAATTACACTGGTTATTGCAAATCATATCATGAACACTCTTTTAGTACCCACACTCCTCCTCTTTATATCAACAGCAACCATAGAGCAAACACTTCTCACCTCTGAGGAAAGATGGAAAGATAATATCATTTTAAATATCTCCCTAGCAGTAGCTTCAGGCAAAAATCTAACTAACTGCTGCATATGTCATGCAAACCCAGGAACTCCCTCCTATTTCTGACATCAATTAGAAGCATATCCTACCCACCCCATTATACTCTTAATAAAAAAATACAAAACATTAACATTTCTTTACTTAAACCAAAGCTTTTATCCTTAAAGTCCCTTGGCACACCCCTCCAACTGCATGCATCCAATTAACACCAACACCACTGAAATATTTATAATGAAAACAAGCCTCATTTGTAGCAACACACAAGGCTGCACCTCTTGTTTAATAATACTCATGCCTCAGCCTTAAACCCATTTTCCACCATTTCCTCTCTACTTACTGGACAATTAGCTATATCATACTTTTCAGAATCACTTCTAATCAAGCCCATAAATTGGATTAATATAGTGTGTCAACCTGGCCTCAATTCTTCTTCATGTGTACCAAATAACACACATTGTTGTTGGGAGGATTCTGACTCTTCTGCCCTAAATACTGTATGTTTCACTTGGAAAATTAAAAACTCTACCCTCTGTTGAGCCCTTTCCAGCTGGTCATTATGCCCCTGAAACTCAACCAGGATATATGCCAAATTGCTCTAATCCAACACTTGGCAAAACTCTTTTCTACCTTGCAATCATATTATAATACCACTACAAATATACCAGCTTTCCCACACATGGTTTGGCTATATGCCACTCCAAGTAATGCTTTTAGCCCTGGACCTGCTTTAGCTACTAATTATTTAAATAATACACTCATAGGTGGGTTTTGTACTCTAGGATATTTAGCACCCCCTCAAGCTATAATTTTAAATATAACAAACAAGGTAAAAAAGAGGGATAGGGCTAATAATGGCAGGCGCAGTCAGCACTATAGTGGCAGTAGCACCATGGGGAGGATTTACTTATGATAAACTTACTCAAGATAATTTAGCTTATCTGACTGAATACACCTGATATTTACATCAACTTTCAAAAGCATTAGATTCCCTGGATGGAGTTGTTTTTGATAATCATATGGTGCTAGATTATTTCCTGGCAGATCAAGGAGGAGTCTGTGCAGTCATCAATAAGACATGTTGTACCTATATAAATAATTCAGGGCTAGTAGAGACCAATATACAAGAAATATATAAACAGGCCAAATGGTTTCACAAATTTAATAAACCTTCTGTTACATCTGCATTAACCTCATGGATACCCACTTTCTCTTGCCTACTACCTTTATTGTTGTTGTTGTTATGTGCTGTCGAGTCAAACCTACCTTTATTAGGACCTCTCATATCTATATTCTTAATACTAATGTTTGGGCTTTGCCTATTCAAAATTTTTATGAAACTTCTACAAGATTGTATTAAAGCAATAACCAACAACTCAATAAAATTTATCCTTCTCTTACAACCAGCTTATTATCAACCTATATCTCAACAGGAAACATAGGGACAGCTTTATGTCCTTTACCAGCAGGAAGCAGTTACAGAAGAAACAAACAACATCCCTCAACACACTTAGTAACACAAATTTAGATAATTTTTTATACATCAGGAAAGAGAATGGAATGAAAGGTTAATAAAATCAACCCTCCCAATAATTTACACTCAGCCAAAATGGAATGTCACACACACACACACACACACACACACAGACACTAATAATATTAATATTAATAAAATTCCAGACTATGACTACTCTCTGAATCCTGTAAAAGTTATCTCATAGGGGCACCATGACTGCAAGGAAGAAACAAACTGAATGAAAGGAAGGAATGGGCCAATTGCAGGACTTGGCTGACTAAACCTTATGGTATCTTCAACCCTGAGACAAAGAAATGAGGAGTTCAGAGGGAAGGATAAAAAGACCCTAACTCAGACAATTGCTGGTTGGTCTCTAATGCATTGAGTCAGCCCATTTGCTTTGATGCTTGCATCTCTTAAATAAATTCTCCTTTTATATTTCTCTGGCCTGGTTTCTCTTGGCATCAGCAGCCTGACCTTACAATCCTCTTAGTGATAGGATAAAATCCCTACACTTATAAGACTACTAAATATGACTATTATTCAAATTTATGCACCAACTGACTAAAGCCAAAGATAAAGAAATTGAAGATTTTCACTAAACTCTGCAGTCTGAAGTAGACTAAACATCCAGTTAAGATTTATTCATAATTACTGGTGATTAGGATGCAAGAACTGGAAACAAAGAAGAAGCATTGATAGTTGGAAAATAAGCCCTTGGTGATAGAAATGATGCCAGAGATCGCATGATAGAATTTTGCAAGACCAACAATTAGTCATTGAAAATAACACAATGGCAACTATACATATGGACCTAGCCAGGAATACACTGGAATAAAAGAAGCTACATCTGTGAAAAGAGATGATGGAGGACTCAATATCATCAGTCAAAACAAGGCTATCAATTGGAACAGACAATCAGCTTCTCACATGCAAGTTGAAGAAAATTAAAGCAAGCCTACAAGAGCTAAAATATGGCCTTGAGTATATCCCACCTGAATTTTGAGACCATCTGAAGAATAGATTTGAAGACCAGACAAGTTATGGGATGGCATCAAGGACATTGTACACAAAGAAATCAAAAGGTCATTGAAAAGACAGGAAGAGATAACTAAAATGGATGTCAGAAGAGTTTCTGATACTTGCTTTTGAATGGAGAGTAACTAAAGCAAATGGAAGAATGAAGTAAAAGCTGAAAAGAAAATTTGAAAGGATGGCTTGAGAAGACAAAGTAAAGTATTATAATGCAATGTGCAAAGACCTGGAGTTAGAAAATCAAAGGGAAAGATCACACTCAGCATTTCTCAAGCTGCAAGAAAGAGCTGATGAACAACTTCAACCTTCAAGTTGCAATATTTAGTGATTCTATGGGCAAATATTGAATGACGTGGGAAGCATCAGAAGAAGATAGAAGGAATACACAGAGTCACTGTACCAAAAGAGTTACTCTATGTTCAACCATTTCAGGGGAGATAGCATATGATCAAGAAGTGATGGAATTGAAGGAAGTAGTCCAAGCTGCACTGAAGGCATTGGTGAAAAACAAGGTTCCAGGAATTGATGGAATACTCATTGAGATGTTTCAACAAATGGATGCAGCACTGAAGGTGCTCACTTGTTTATGCCAAGAAATTTGGAAGACACCAAACTGGCGGACTGACTGGAAGAGATCCATATTTGTGCTCACAGCAAAAGGTGATCTTACAGAATGTAGAAATTATCAAACAATATCATTAATATTACACACAAGTAAAATTTTGCTGAAAATAATTCAAAAAATGATTGCAGCAGTATATTGACAGGGAACTGTCAGAAATTTGAGCTAGATTCAGAGGAGCACAATGGAACAAGTGGTATCATGGCTGATATCAGACGGATCTTGGCTGAAAGCAAAGAATACCAAAAAGATGTTTACCTGTGTTTTATTACCTATGCAAAGGCATTCAATTGTATGGATCATAACAAATTATAGACAACATTGTGAAGAATGGGAATTCCCTTGAAGGGAAGGATATAGAAATGGACTAAACTCCAACTAGCGGAAGAATTTGCATGAAAATACCAAAAAAGAAGACATACGGACTTCAGTCTGGCAGCAATCCTGAGTGATCCTGATGGCACGGACAGCTTGGAGATTGCCGAGTGGTGGTGGGACTTAACATAAAAATCAGCCCTGCTAGCAAGGGACTACAAGGAGGACTGCTCTAGTCACTGGGGAATAAAAGGCAAATGAGTAGTGAAGAGTAAGGTGAGCTGAGCTGCGGACTTTTGCCTGTCCAGAGGACACAGCCTTTTTGAATATTTGCAAGTGGCTTGACCATTTTGGATATTTAAAGCTACAGCATTCTCCCAGATTCTAGGGGCTTAAAAAGAGGTTCCACTTGCCAGTAAGCTCAAAGATATTCCGGCCCTGGATGGCTGGAAAGGTACCACATTTTCCCCTTCTTATTCTTATACCCCACACCAGCTTGGTGAATGGGAGTGCAGCCAACCTCCATTCCCACTGACTTTCTGACTTGCAGGAACTCCATCCCAGTCTGCATGCTCAGATGGAGCCTGGGTGCCCTGCCCTGCCCTCCCTCAATTTTTTTTCTCTTTCTTTTTTCTGTTTTTTAGTTTGCTTGTTTTTGTCTGTTTTAAAACTACTATTATTATTACTACATTTGTCCTTTTTACTATTGTTCTTTATTCTTCCCCTCCCAGGTCATAGTTTTCAGCTTTTTTTCTTTTCCCTGTTCCTGGTTGCAATTTTTTTTTTTCCTTTCTCATGGCTAAACCTGTTCCTTGTTTTTCTTTTTGCATTTTTCCCATTTTTTCTTCATTATTCTCCTCTACCTTTTTTCTGTTTTTGCCCTATCCCCAGATATTGCAGGTTTTCTTGTTTTTATTCTTCTCCTTTTTCTCTTTTTTTTTTGTTACTGTAGGATTACTGATTCAATGGTGTGCTTTTGTCCATGTGATTTTACTTTTTTGATGGTTATTTAATTGTAATTTTTGTGTAACTGAGTGGGAGACAGCAACAGTCCCCATAAGACAAAACTACACCCACCCTTCCTGCAACTCCACTTACTTACTGAGTGAGAGCCACCACCTCCTCCTTCACCAACAGGCCAAAGATAAAAAACCACTAAGAAGAGCCTGAATCACCCTTGGCTGCTCTTCACAAACAGTTAACAGGGATCTAAATACAACAACACCACAATATCTTGGAGACAACAGATGATCACAGCCCACACAAAGAAGCAAGATAAAGTAGTAGAAACAAGGGAGCAGGATACAGACCCAGAACACATCCCTAAGGAAGAAGCAGCATTGGAACACTCTGTAAGGAATTCAAAAGAATTATATTTAGGTATCTTCTAAGGATTGAGAGACAGACCAAAGGAAACACAGACAAATCTCTAGAAGAATTTTGGAAGAAAATACAAGAACAAAATGACAAAATAAACAAAAAGTTAGAAATGATTCTAAATCCACAGATAGAAATCTAGAATGTTAATACTAAATTGTCAGAAATGGATAACACATTGGAAGGGCAAAGGAGTAGAATTGATGCAATGGAAGACAGAACTAATGACATTGAAGACAAATACTTGAATACTTCTTTGGAAAGGGATCAATCAGAAAACAAAACAAAACAAAATGAAGAAAGCCTAAGGTTCATGTGGGATACCATCAAAGGAATAACTTACGTGTCATTGGAATTCCAGAACAGGAAAAGAAAAACAAAACCACTGAGAAAATTGTCCAAGATTTGTTGGAGGAGAACTTCCCTGATATGATGAAAGATGAGAATATATCCATTC
>NW_006921708.1:19540-28269 GCF_000298275.1 Orycteropus afer afer | reverse complement strand
CTTTTACCTTTTCATTTCTTCCTTTGCTTTAGCTATTCTCCACTCAAGGGCAAGGTTCAGAGTCTCTTCTGTCATCCATAAGGAAAACCTTATGAATAGCAAAGAAACTGGGATCTTAAAAGCTTGCAAACAGCCATCTAGATGCCATGATGGGTCTTTCCTCTTCCAGAGCAAAACCAAAGATTCATGGAAACAATTAGTCCTTGCAACTGGTACACCATGCAATCCTCAGCCTATATGACTATGAGACCAGAAGAACTAGATGGTGCCTGTCTACCACTGTCAACCACTCAAAGGGGGTATCTATGAAGGAGATCCTGGATAGAGAGGAGAACAATGTGGAACAAAACTCAAAATCATTTGGGAAAAAAGAAAAAGGGAGACCAGTTTTGCTGATCTGATAGAGCCTCGTGGAACCACTGGGACTATGGTCCCTAGCTGCCCCTCAGGTCTTGAACTGAACCCACACCTGTGACTTCCAGCCAAATAAGACAGGCATATGAGTTGAAAATGTACCTGAGGTAGATACACTCCTTGGAGAGAACAATCATGAGAGAAAGAAAGACTGTTTAGGCACAGGGAGACAGCTCAGTGGGTGGGAGTGCATGGAGGGATGAACATAGGGAAGAGGTTACCATTGGGAGGAAGTGGGAGGGGAGGTGGTTGTATTAGGGCAAACTGTCAATGTCATGAGACAAAGTTTATGTGCACTGCTGTATGGAAAGTGAATTTGTTCTGTAAACTTTCACCCAAATCACAATTTAAAAAAAAAAAGGCACAGTCCTGAGATTATCAGGCAGGTGACTAGTTCAACTCCAGAAACAGTCCCAAGATCAGCAGAAAATGTGGCAGGCTATTCACTGATGACTTGGCCAAATGCAGGATTCAAATGTGCCAAGAAGCTCAGAGACCTTCCTCAAGGCTTCTTACACACTGGAAGCAGACCCTAAGGCATCTACTTAGCTGCTCACAGTAGATTCTTCTATGGAGTTGATTACCAGTCTCATCATGGGGAATAACTACATCCAGCTGCCCAGCCACTCAAAACCAGGCCCAGCCAAGTTGACACATAATCTAAACCACCATAGTTTTTCAAAGGGAATGACTCCTTCATTTGTTTTTTACCTTTCCAGGGGCTAGATGAGGATGATAATGAGGTTTTATGGTGTGGGTGGAGCCATCAAGGGACATACTTGGGCTTCCTAAATTACTGTGTAGAAGAGAAGTATCAGCCAGCTAACATGAGATTTGACTATTATATGAGTGAGTAATACAATTCTGTCGGGGATATTCATTTCATGTTTAGATCTATTGGTTAAAGCATTTTAAAAACGCCAAAATAAAATTTAAGCATACCTTAATTAATAACCTAGGAGCTCTGGTAGCATAGTGCCTAAGGCACTTGACTGCTAACCAGAAGGCTGGCAGTTCAAACCCACCAACCACTCCTCGGAAGGAAGGTTGGGCAATCTACTTCCATAGTGATATCACCTCAGAAACCCAATGAGGGGTTGCTATGAGTTGGATCTGACTCGATGGCAGTAAGTTTGGTTTTGGTTTAGGTGATTAATACCCAGACTGATGGTATCAGTGATTAGAAATAGAAAGGCTGGAAGGGGATATCAGATTTCTTATTCATTCAACATTTATTGAGTACCTAATTTGTGCTCGTCTGAGGTTAAAAAAGTGACTAGCTTTTATGTTCTCAAAGACCTTTCAACCTAGTGAAAGAGACAAATAAATATTGATTAAAAAAATGTATTGGAAAAGCTCTAGAGTCTTCAGGAAGCATCAAAAAGATCGATAGATTGTTTTTCTGGAAGCAATAGGATAGTGTTTCTTAAGCCTTTCCTGTAGCCATGAATGAGTTAGTGGGAACTGGCCAAGCAGAGAAGAGAGGGAAGAACATTCCAGATAGAGGAACGTCATGATGTTTGGAGAAAAGCAAATATTTCAGAGTGGTTCAGCCATAAGATGCGCAGAGCAAGCAATGAGACAGAGTGTACTTTAAATGACTAAAAAAAGGGCAACCAAAAATTCTGTAGACTTGGAAAAGGAAAAGAACTGTTCTAAATGGCATTTGGGTCAAAGAGAACATCCAAATTGAGTTATGGAACCTTTATAAATGAATGACCATGATGTACCATATGTAAAAATTATGGTGAATAGCCAAAATAGACACAAAGGAACATTTAAATCCTTAAATTCATTTAATTAAAAAAAAAAGAAACATTAATGAACACCAACAGCATATTAAAATGATTATATGTCACAACCAATGGGACTGACCCCAGGAATACATGTGGTTCAATATAACATTCAATATATATAAATATATAAATAATATAATATTCAATATATGTGGCTCAATATAAGAAAATCTCAATGTATTACAATGCATTAATATATTTGATTTTAGCCAAAAGGCCAAGAAGTGTTGTTGTTGTTGGGTGCTGTCAAGTTGATTCCGACTTTTGTATTGATAGAGTGGAAGTTACAGAAGTTCATTGTTTTGTTTTTGTTGTAATCCTTGAATAGTATTTAATATCAGGCCTTAATATTGCTGGATTTGCCACTTTTGGTTCCTCGTGCAGTGTTAAAAGTAATCCACATTCTTGTTTAATATACCTGGTATATATCAAAAGCAGCTTTGAATAACTGCAGCTGTTGATTTGACTGTTTTGAATTATTACATCAAGATCTTGTACTGTGTAACAGTAACATTTTTTCTTTCTTCAGTAATTTATTATATTCATGTACCAAAATACAAACTTCAGGATGCATTAAAATTTTCTTTGTTTTAGCAGTGGCTCAAATTACTTGTAATTATAATTTGCAATTAATTGTTCTTTTATTTCTTATCTTATTTAAGCCTGTGATCTTTCCTTCCCCAACTAAGAATCCTCCAATAAATTTAAGAGATGCCTGGCCTTGGATTTCAAAAAAAAAAAAAAAAAATCTCATGTGGTAGAGTACAACTCTCACAGGATATTCTTTGCTGTTATTGTTACAAAAGCAAATTGTCAGGCTTTTATTCTGCAGTGGATTAAATCCTGGGTAGATTCAAACAACCAATCTTTTAGTTAACAGCCAAGAAATGATACACTGCATTGATAGAATAAACGGGAGAAAAAAAAACTCACATAATTATCTCAATCAATGCAGAAAAGGAATTGAACAAAAATCCAACACTCTTTCATGATAAAAGTATTAAACTAGGACTAGAAGAGAACATTCTCAACCCAATAAAGGGTAGTTATTAAAAACTTACAGCTAACATCACACTTTGACAGAAAGCTTTCATGCTAAGATCAGAAAGAAGACAAGGATACTTCTTTTACCATTCCTATTCAACATGGTACTGGAGTTCCTAGCCAGAATAATTCATCAAGAAAAAGAAGTAAAAGCCATAAAATCAGAAAGGAAGAAGTAGAAATATCTCTATTCACAAGATGACACTATCTTATTTATAGAAAAAAAAAAAAAAAAAAACTCCACAAGAGTTACTAGAACTAATAAGTGAATTCAGCAAAATGGTGGGGTATAAGATCAACACAAAGAGATCAGTTGTGCCTCTACACATTCTTGTTATTGTTATGTGCCATCAAGTAAGACCTGACTCATAGCGACCCCTCCTTGGGTTTCCAAGGCAGTATCTTTACGGAAGTAGATTGCCCAACCTTCCTTCTGAGGAGTGGCTGGTGGGTTTGAACCGCCAGCCTTCTGGTTAGCTGTCACGTGGCTTAGGCATTACACTACCAGAGCTCCTCTCAACACATTAGTAATGAAAAATTTTTTATATCTTCAAAAAAAAAATATTGTGCTTTTGGTGAAAGCTTTTTTTTTCTTTTTATTGTGATTTGAGTGAAAGGTTACATGGCAAATCAGTTTTCCATTCAACAATTCTTTCACAGTTTGATTCGTGATATAGACTGCAAGTCTAACAATGTAACAGCATTCTTCCCACTTCCTCCCTATGTTTACCATTTCCATTTGTCCTCCTTTCCTACCCCTTTCTGCCTTCTGAGCTTTATTCCTGGGCAAAGCTGTCTTTTATATCTTGAATGGTTGGTTGTTCTAAGGAGTGTGTACTTCTGGGGTCTTATTGTTCACCTTATAGGCTTGTCTGTTGTCTGGCTATTCATTAAGTTCTCCAGTAATATATCAAACAATGTTTCACTGCTATTCATAAGATTTTCAGTGGCCAATTTCTTCAGAAGTGGATGGTCCTGTTCTTCTCACTCTGTCTTAGTCTGGAAGCTCTGCTGAAACATTTCCACCGCAGGTAACCCTGCTGTATTTGAAATATCAATGATATAGCTTTCAGCCTTACAGCAACACCACAGTATGACAAACTGACAGACAAGTAGTGGCCAACCAACTGTAAGAGACCCATATTTGTGCCATTCCAAAGAAAAGTGACCCAAAACAATGTGGAAATTATCAAACAATCATTAATATCACACACAAGTAAAATTTTGCTAAAGATAATGCAAAAATGGTTGCAGTAGTATATTGACAGGGAACTTGTAGAAATTCAAGTTGAATTGAGAACAGGACATGAATCAAAGGATATTATTGCTGATATCAGATTGATCTTGGCAGAAAGCAAAGAATACTAGAAAGATGTTTATCTGTGTTTTATTGACTATGCAAAGGCATTTGACTGTGTGGAACACAATTGCAGACAACACTGTGAAGAATGGAAACTCCAGAACTCTTAATTGTGCTCATGAAGAACCTGTACATAGACAAAGGGTGCAGTCTTTTGAACAGAACAGGGGGCTACTGCATGGTTTAAAATCAGGAAGGGTGTGCATCAGGGTTGGATCCTTTCAACTTATAGGCTAAGCAAATAATTTGAGAAGGTGGAATATATGAAGAATACAACATCAGGACTGGAGGAAGACTCATTAACAACTTGAATAATTCATGCTATGGCTCTTATTTTTTTATTGTGATTTGGGTGAAAGTTTACAGAGCAAATTCATTTTCCATACAGCAGTTCACATACACTTTGTCTCATGACATTGACTTCAATTTCCCACAACAGCTCTCTTCCCACTTCCTCCTCATGGTTACCTCTTCCCTGCAGGGAAGTCCTTCCCTCCTATGCACTCCTACCCCCTGAGCTGTCTCCCTGTGCATATATAGCCCCTCTGTTCTTCCATGATTGATTCTCCAAAGAGTATGTCTACCTAATGTAAATGTTCAGCTCATATGCCTGTCTTTTGTTTGGCTGGAAGCTACAGGAATAGGTTCAATTCCAGATCAGAAGGGCAGATAGGGGCCATGGTTTCAGGAGTTCCACCAGGCTCTATTAGACCAGCAAACCTGCCCTCCCCCCAACCACTTTTTTTTTTTTTATGATTATGAGTTTTGTTCCACATTTTTCTCCCATTCTATCCAGGATCTTCTACATAGATCCCCCTCCAAGTGGTTGACAGTGGTAGCCAGGCACCATCTAGTTCTAGTCTCATAGTTATATAGGCTGAGGATCATACAGTGCACCAGACCCTTGGACTAATTGTTTCCATGTGTCTTTGGTTTTCTTCATTCTTCTTTGCTCTGGATGAGAAGAGACCCATATGGCTCTTATTTCTTTACAATATATACCAAGTTGTGGGATTGCTGGATCATATGGTATTTCTGTTTCCAATTTTTTAAGGAACTGCCATACTGTTTTCCACATTGTACCACTTTATAGTCTCACCAGCAGTGTGTAAAGGATCAAGTATTCCATACCCTCACCAGCATTTCTTGTTTTCTGTTTTCTTGAACTTTACTATTAATGTTGGAGTGAGATGGTATCTTATTGTTGTTTTGGTTTGCATCTTTCTAATGGCTAATGATAGCAAGTGTTTCTTCATGTGTTTGTTAGCTGCCTGAATGTCTTCTTTGGTGAAACGTCTGTTCATGTCTTCTGCCCATTTTTTAATTGGAGTCTTTGTCTTTGTTGTTGAGGTGTTGAAATTTTCTATACATTTTAGGTATTAGTCTTGTGTCCAATATGTTGTTGCCAAATTTTTTTTTTTTAATCTGTAAGTTTTCTTTTTACTCTTTTGGTGAAGTCTTTTGATGCACATAAATATTAATTCTTTAGGAGTTCCTAGTCATCGAGTTTGTCTTCTGCTTTTGTGCATTTTAAATTATGTTTGGTAGTGTATTTATGCCATGTATTAGGGCCCCTATGTTTTCCCATTTTTTCTTTGATAATCTTTATGGTTTTAGGTTTTACATTTAGATATTTGATCCATCTTGAGCTCATTTTTGTATATGTTGAGAGAGATGGATTCTGTTTCATTTTTATGCAAATGGATATCCAGTATTGCCAGTATCATTTATCTCTTTCCCACTTAATGGGCTTCAGTTCTCTGTCAAAGATCAGCTATCCATAGGTAGATGGATTTACTTCTGGGTCTCAATTCTGTTCCATTCGTCTATGTGTCTGTCATTATACCCATTTCAGGTTGTTTTGAGTACTGTGGTTGTATAGTAAGTTCTGAGATGGGGGAATATGAGGCCTCCTACTTTTTCCTTCTTCTTTAGTAATGCTTTGCGTATCTGGGATCTCTTTCCTTTCCATATAAAGTTGGTGTCACTTTTTTCCATCTCTTTAAAGAATGATGGTGGAATCTCAATCGAGATTGCATTATAGCTGTAGCTCTCTTTAGCTAGTGTTGACGTTTTTACAATATTGAGTCTTCCTATCCATGAGCATAGATATTCTTCCATTTATGTAGATCTCTTTTGGTTTCTTACAGTAGTGTTTTATAATTTTCTTTGTATAATTCCTTTGTATCTCTGGTTGGATTTGTTTGTAAGTACTTCATCTTTTGGGTGGCTACAGAAGGCTGGGGGTTCAAACCCACCAACCATTCCTTGGAAGGAAGATTGTGCAATCTACTTCCATAGAGATACCACTTTGGAAACCCAAGGAGGGGTCACTATGAGTTGAATCAACTCAACAGCAGTGAGTTTGGTTTTTTGATTTGGTGCTGATGTAACAGAAAATACCACAAATGGTGTTCTTAACAAACAGGGATTTTATTCTCTCACAGTTTAGAAGGCTAGAAGTTTGAGTTCAAAGTGCCAGCTCTAGTGCCTGGGTGAAAGACCCTCAACCTTAGGCATCAGCTCTGCCTCTTTCTCTTGGCTCATTGGAGCTGGATACATCTCTTCACTAAGACAGCTGCTGGCTGCTGAGGCTGACAAACCCAAGGTCAACAAGTAAAATGGCACAGTCCCAAGATTATCAAGCAGCACAGCAGGCCATTAGTTCAAGTCTGGAAATAGTCCCAAGATCAGCAGACAATATGAGAGGCTGCTGAATGAAGACTCAGCTACATGCAGGGTCCAAGCATGCCAAAAACCCTCAGAAACCTACCTTTCTCAAAGCTGTCTTCTTATATACTGGATCCAGACCACATCCCTAAGGCATGCTCCAGTAGATTCCACCATGGAGTTGAATCCATCCAGCTGCCCAACCACCTAAAATTAGCCCCAGCCAAATTGACACATAACCTTAACTACCATAGTAATGTTTCCTGATTTACTTTTTAGAGTTCTGTTTGTTAGTGTGTGCTAATTTTTGTATGCTGATCTCATGCCCTGCCACTTTGCTGAATCCCTCAGTTAGTTCCAGTAATTTTCTCATTGTGTCTCTGGGGTTTTCTTTGTAAAGGATCATATCATCTGCAAATATTGATTGTTTTACTTCTTCTTTACCAATTTAGATGCTTTTTATTTCTTTTTCTTGCCTTTTGCTAGTATTTCCAATACAATATTGATTAGGAGGGTGATAAAGGACATCCTTATCTGGTTCTCATTCATAAGGATAATGTTTTCTGTCTCTCTCCATTGAGAATAGTGCTGGCCATTGGTTTTGTGTATATACCCTTAATTATGTTGAGGAATTTCTGTTGTGTTCTTATTTAGCTGATAATTCTTCTCAAGAATGGATGTTGGATTTTGTCAAATGCCTTTTCTGTATTGATTGATATGATCATGTGGTTCTTGTACTTTGTTTAATTTTTGTGGTGGATTACACTGATTGTTTTTCTAATAATGAGCCATCCTTGCATACCTGGTATGAATCCCACTTGATTATAATGTATTTTATTTTTTATATGCTCTTGGATTCTGTTGGCTATGATTTTGCTGAGAATATTTGCATCTATGCTCATGAGGGATTTTGGTCTATAATTTTCGTTTTTAGTGGTATCTTTGCCTGGTTTTGGTATCAGGGTTATACGTGCTTCATAAAAAATGAATTTTGGAACTATTCCATCCTTTTCTGTGTCTGGAACAGTTTGAATAGGATTGGTGTTAGCTCTACTCTGAATGTTTGGTAGAATTTTCCAATGAAGCTGCCTAGCCCACAGCTTTTTTTGTTGTTGGGAGTTTTTGTTTTGTTTTGTTTATGATGTTTAATTTCTCCTTTTGTGATAAAGACTTTTCAAATTTTCTAGTTTAGATTATGTTTGCATGGGTAGTGTGTTTCTAGAAATTTGTCCATTTTTTTCTTGGTTTTCAAATTTGTTGGAGTACAGTTCTTCCTAAGGTCTGGTGGCTCAGTGTCTAAGGTATTTGACTGCTAACCAGAAAGCTGGTGTTTCAAACTCACAAGCCACTCCATTGAAGGAAGACTGGCCAATCTACTTCCATAAAGATTTACTACCTCAGAAACCCAAAGGGGGTCACTATGAGTCAGAATCAACTCAATGGCA
>NW_006921708.1:16372-18900 GCF_000298275.1 Orycteropus afer afer | reverse complement strand
GTGTTCACATCCCTCCCCTCTAGCCCCTGGTAACAAGCAAAGAAAGTTTCCTTCCATATATAAAACTTTCCTTGACTTTTTGCTTTACAGTATTTGATGTTTTTAAATTTACTATGCTTGCTTTGTGGCCTAACTTATGGTCTACTCTGGAGAATATTCCATATTTGCTGGAAAAGAATGTATATTGAACTGTCAGTAGGTGAAGTGTTCTGTATACATCTATGAGGTCAAGTCGATTGATTGTGTTGTTTAGATCTTCTGTATCTTTGCTGGGTTTCTTTCTAGTTATTCTGTCCTTAATTGAGAGTGGTGTATTAAAGTCTCCTACTATTATTGTGGAGTCATCTATTTCTCATTTCAATTCTGTTAAAGTTTTATTTATGTATTTTGAGGCTCTTTTGTTGAGTTTGTAAATATTCATTACGGTTATGTCCTCCTGTTGGCTTGATTTTTTAATTATTTCTTGTCCCTTTTGCTCATTTTTACCTTAAAGTCTATTTTGTAAGAAGCTTATATTGCCATTACTGCCCTTTTTTTGGTTGCAATTTGGTTGAGATATGCTGTGCCATCCTTTGATATGTAGCTTATTTTTATCTTTGTGTGTCTCTTATAGACACAACATTGATGGGTAGTTTTCTTATCCAGTTTGCTACTCTCTGTATTTTGTTTATTGCATGAAATCCATTTACTTTCCATGTAATTATCAACAGTTATTAATTTACAGGTGTCATTTGCTGGGATTTTTGGTGGTGCTGATGGTATCTTTGTTGCATGTGTTTTTTCTATGCTGAATTTATTTTGTTTATGGATTTTCTTATTTCCTTCATTGCTGCTGTTTTAGTGCCAATTGAATCTTTGTGATTTTCTTTTGTATTTTGGTCAGAAGGTTTATTAATTTTCTTTGTGGTTACCCTGTAATTTATTATTTCTTTCCAAATTTAAAACAGCCCATTCTATCTTGATATCATCTTGACATCCTATCCATTTGGAAGTTTTGTAACTATACTATTTATCTCTTCTTTTTGCTTTGTAGGTATCATCACATTCAAATTGACATCTCTAGTTCCTTATTTTCAGTCTTAGGTTTATTTTATTTTTCATATATCTATATCTGGGTTAGTTATGGGTGATGTTTTGTGTCTTAATCTCAGGTTGTTGTCTATCATTATTGGTTCTATGTCAGAAGGACCCCCTTTAGCATTTCTTGTAAGATTGGTCTGGTTTTTACAAATTCTTTTTATTTCTCTTTATCTAGAAAATCTAGATAATTAATCTAGAATTAATCAAATTCCACATCATATGTGAGATAAAATTTTGCTGGATATATAATTCTTGGTTAGCAATTTTTTTTTCTTTCAGGATCTTATATATGTCATCCTATTGCTTTCTTGGCTATATCGTTTCTTCAGAGAAATCAGAGCTTAGTTTTGTTGGCTTTGCTTTGTAGTGACTTTTTGGTTTTCCTAGACTGCTTTCAGGATTCTTTCTTTGTCTTTGATTTTGATTATGATATGTCTAGGTATTTTCTTTTGGGGTCTATTCTATTTGTGGTTCTTTGAGCTTCTTGAATGCATATCTTCTCATCTTTCATAATATAGTGAATTTTTCTTCCAACAAATCTCTGACTGTTTTCTCAGTCCCTTTTTTTTGGAGGGGGGAGTGTCTCTTCCTGGTCTGGAATGCTGATTATGTGTAAGTTATTACCCTTGATAAAACCAAAAGACCAAACTCACTGCCATTGAGCTGGATCTGACTCATAACGACCCCTCTTTGGTTTTCTGAGGAGGTATCACTGTGGAAGTAGATTGCCCAACCTTCCTTCTGAGAAGTGGCTGTGGGGTTTGAAATTTAAGCCTTCTGGTTAGCAGTCAAATGCCTTAGGCACTATGCCACCAGAGCTCCTCACTCTTGATAGTTTCCCTCATAATTCATAGGCATTCTTTTGTGTATATATATCCTTTTTCAGTTTGTTCTTCTAACAGATTAAAATTCATATATTGTAGACCAATTTTGTTGATTCTGTCTCCCATTGATTCTGTTATGTTCCTTTGGCCTTCCAATGTGTTATCTCTTTCTCTGAAATTTTACCATTAATTTTCTAGGTTTCTATTTGCTATTTTTACATGATTTATAATTTTCCATTTATGTTTTCACTTTGTTTTTATATTGTCTTCCTGAATTCTTCTAGAGTTTTATTCATGTTTTCCTGGATTTTTTCTATGAGTTCCTTGGTACTTTGTTTTCCTTGATCTCTTTCCTAATATGCTGAAACGGCCTAAGTATAAAACTTTTGAATTATTTAGCACATAGTTCTAGTAGCATTTTTTTCCTCTGGAAGAATTTTCTGGCCCTGTATTTTGGTCACTCGTTTGAGCCATTTTGTCCTTTTTTTTTTTTTTTTTCTTTTGGTTTTGCTAGCAACATCAGCTTCACTCTCAGAGACATTGTGGTGTTAGTATATTAATTTTTTGATTTTATGTTATTTTGTTTTAATGTATCCAGGCACCAAGGTGAATGTGAAACTCTAG
>NW_006921708.1:12283-16272 GCF_000298275.1 Orycteropus afer afer | reverse complement strand
TGGCCCTGTATTTTGGTCACTCGTTTGAGCCATTTTTTTTTTTTTGTATTGTTTGTTTTTTTGTTTTTTAATTTGAAATTATCTGTTGTCTCAGAGACATTGTGGTGTTAGTATATTAATTTTTTGATTTTATGTTATTTTGTTTTAATGTATCCAGGCACCAAGGTGAATGTGAAACTCTAGTCACTTGTTTGGCAGTACTGGGGTGCTCACCACCTATCTCTGGGTGAATTTAGTAGTGGTTGAGAGTTTGGGCATTAGTCTTTAATCATTATTCATGTAGGGCAGCTGAGGGCAGGCTGGGTATGTGGCTGCAGTATTTTGTCAATCCAGTAGTGCTGGAATGGGTGGTGCCACTCACCCAGTGGCTGGTGCAGGAGGTGTGGTGAGTATGGCTGGGTAGGGTCACTGGCTCCCAAACTGGGAAAAAGAAAGGTGGAGGGGAAAGAGGAAGAAAAACAGAAAAGAAAAATCAAGGATGAGGAAAAAGAATTAAGAAGAAAAATAGAAAGAAAGAAAAAGGGAAAAAAAGTGGCACAGTAATGGCAAGTGCAAGCCACCAAATATGGTTGCAGTGGGATGGGAGGAATGTGAACTGTTGACCACAGAGGGGTGAGATAGGTACTGTTGGCCATGGAGGGGAAGGGAGTGTTGCACTCATTCCATAGGATCAAAAAATAAATAAATAAATAAATAAAATTGGGGATGGAAGAGGAAGAAAAGGAAAAACTTGAGGAAGGAGTGTGAAAGAGGGAAGAAGGATGGAGGAAGAAAAAAGAAAGAAAGAAAAATCGGTACATTACTTCCACAAGCCCTGGTTGCAAAATAGAGCTGCTGTGTCAATGAAGTACTGGCTCTGTGGGAGTGTGTAACATTGACTGTGGAGGGCTGGGATGGGCACCACTGACCGTGAAGGCAGTGGGAGGCATGCTGCCCATTCCTCAGGATCAAAAAAGGGGGGAGGTGGAGAGGAAGGAAAAATAAATAACTATGGGTAAGGGGAAAAGGAGAATTATGGAGAGAAAGGGAGAGAGAGAAAAAAAAAAAGCTGCACAATATTGGCAAAACCAAACATGTCTGCAGTGGAAAGGAATGTGCTTGCTCTATGGGAGTGGACATTGCTAACTGTAAAGGGTAGGGCTGGGTGCTGCTGGCCATGGAAACAGTGGAGGTTGGGAATGTAGTACCCTCTTTGTAAGATAAAAAAAAATAATAATTAAAAAGAGGGTAAAGAGTTAGAAAAAAAGAAAAAAGCAGAGGAGAGGGAGGAATTAAGAAGCAAAAATAGAAAATAAAGAAAGGGAGGGGAAAAAATCCTGGCACAGTGTAAGTGCTAGCCACTGAAAATGACTGTGACAATAATGCAGTGCTTACTCCGTGGGGGTAAGTGCTGCTGACTAAGGAGATAGTGGTTTCAGGGCACCTGCTCCATGGGATCAAAAAGAAAAAGGGGAGAAAAGAGGAAGAAAAAGGAGGTGGGAGAGGGAAGAAGAAAAAAGAAATAACAGTACAGCACTGGCAAGGGGGAAGTATTAGACCAGCTGCTGGGTGGGTGAGGGTGAAGGGTGCTGTGCCCTTCTCTGGTCATTGGGAGGTTATTCAGGGGAGGTGAAGGGATCACACCTTTTGGGTTAGTGATCACCAGTATAGATATTGGTGCAATGCTGGGGGTGCAGAGATGGTTATCTGGTTCCTACCCACCAGCCACTCCTTGGAAGGAAGTTTGGGCAATTTACTTCCATAGTGATATCACCTCAGAAACCCAAGGAGGGGTCGCTATGAGTCAGGTCTGACTCCAGGGCACATAACAACAACCCCTATCAGAATGCTGCTTGCAATGATTCAAAATGGCTGCACTGTGCTAAACCCACTGGGAAGTCACCACTCTGTATGATTCTGTGTTCACTGCTTTCATTCAATATCTTCCTGTAATTGGTATTTGATATACTTCTTTATCCTTTTATTTGAAGTTCTGGGTTCCAGATTTGCCATCAGTATCCATTTCACTGGGTTTCCAGGGTCTTTACTGTAGAAGGTCTGGATATTATAAATGCATAGTCAGCCATTTTTGCTCTCTCTCTCAGAACTTTGTTGTAGAGATTCTACAATTTATAGTTTGATCCCATGGATCAAACTAGATTTTATTTCTGCCTAGTTTGCCCTCTCCCTTTCAGGGAAAGTTTACATAGCAAATTATCTTCCCATTTAACAATTTCTGTCATTTCATTGAACTCATGTTCAGTGACATCAGTTACATTTTTCACAGCCTGTCGACATTCTTATTATTTTCATTCTAGTTGTTCCATTTTCAGTAATCTAATTTCCCTGCCCTACTTCTCCTCTTTGCTTTAGTGTAAATGTTGACCATTTGGTCTCATATAGAAGATTTCTTAAAGGAGCACAATACTCATGGGTGATATTCTTCTTTTTTTTTTGTAAGGAATTTGTTATCTAGCTGAAAGGTGGCCTCAAAATATTTTTGGTTCAAAATTTAAAGGGTGAGGACCTGGGTAAAATGGCAGAATAGTCAGAAATACTGCACAGAGCCCCTTCAACAAAGAAAAGGGGAACTAATTAACACAGATACAGAAGATAATCCTGGACCCCTGAGCTTTGAAGGGAAGGATATAGAAGTGGACTAAACCCCAACTAACAGAAAAATTTGTGTGAAAATACCAAAAAAGGAGGCGTTCTAGTTTTCAGCTTTTTTTCTTTTCCCTGTTCCTCATTCTGACTTTTTTTTTTCCTATCTTGTGGGTAACCCCATTCCCTGAGTTTCTTTTTGTGTTTTTCCCATTTTTTTCTTAATTATTCTCCCTCTCTAATTGTTCTTATTGCTCTCTCCCCAGATATTGTGGTGTTTTATGTTTTGTTTTGTTTTTGGCTTTTTCCCCTTTTCTCCTTTTTGGTTATGGTTCCTGTGTGATTACATGGTGTGCCTTTTGTACATTTGATTTTACTTTTTGATGGTTATCCAATAGTTATTTTTGCCTAAATGAGTGGGAGAGAACAAAACTCACCATACGACATATCCACAAATCCTGCAGCTTCACTTACTGAGTGAGAGTCACCACCTCCTTTTCCACCAATGGGCCTATGATAAACAACCACCAAGAAAAGCCTGACTCATCCTTAGCTACTCATCACATACAGTTAACACAGATCTAAATACAACAACTTCACAATGTCTTGGAGACAACAGACCATCACAGTCCTCACAAAGAAGCAAGATAACGTGGTAGAAACTTTGGAAGAAAATACAAGAACAAAATGACAAAATAAATGAAAAATTAGAAATGATTAAAAATCTACAGATAGAAATCCAGAAGACTAATACTTAATTGTCAGAAATAGATAAGATATTAGAAGAGCAAAGGAGTAGAATTGATGCAGTGGAAGACAGAATTAATGAGATTGAAGACAAATACCTGAATCATTCTTTGGGAAGGGATCAATCAGAAAAAAAAAAAAATCAAAACAAAATTAAGAAGTCTAAGGTCCATGTGGGATACCATCAAAAGGAATAACCTTTGTGTCATTGGAATTCCAGAAAAGGAAGAGAAAAATAAAACCACTGATAAAATGATACAAGATTTGTTGGAAGAGAACTTCCCTGATATGATGAAAGATGAGAATATATCCATTCAGGAAGTCCAACAAACCTCAAACAGGATAGACACCAAAAGAAAATCACCAAGGCACATCATCATTAAACTCAGCAAAACCAAAGACAAAGACAGAATCCTGAAAGCAGCATGGGAAAAATGAAAAGTTATTTACAAAGGACAACCAATAAGAATAAGCTCTAATTTCTCAGCACAAATCATGCAAGCAAGAAGGCAATGGGATGGTATATATAAAACTCTGAAAGAGAAAAATTTTCAACAGGCAAAATTATCCCAAAAATATGATGGTGAAATTAGGAGATTTCCAGATAAGCAGAAGCTAAGGTAATTGGTAGGAGCTCTGGTAGCATAGTGCCTAAGGCA
>NW_006921708.1:9668-11443 GCF_000298275.1 Orycteropus afer afer | reverse complement strand
AAACCACTATACTAGACAAGGAAGGACATTATATAATGAATAAAGGAACAATTGAACAAGAAGATATAGCCATAATAAATATCTATGGACCCAATGAAAAAGCCCAAAAATACATAAATCAGACTTTAAAAGAGTTAAAAAGGCAAAGAGATGACTCCACAGTCATAGTAGGAGACTTTCATACAATACTTTGAATGAAAAATAGAACAACTGGAAAGAAACTCAAAAAAGATGCAGAAGAGCTAAACAATACAATCCACCAACTTGACCTTATAGACATCTACAGAGCACTTTAGCCAACAACAGCACAATATAAATTCTTTCCCAGTGCACATGGAACATTTTCCATGATAGAACATATGTTAGGCCATAGGGCAAGCCTTCATAAATTTAAAAATGTTGAAATACTGCAAAACATCTTCTGAGATCACAATGCTACCAAATTAGAAATCAAAAAAGGGAAGATCAACAGAAAAAGAGTAAACACATGGAAACTGAAGAACATCCTCCTTTAGAAAGACTGGGTAAGATAAGAAAGAAAAATTGAAATTAAAAAATTCCTTGAATCAAAAGAGAATGAAAACATAGCATACCAAAATCTTGAGACACAGCAAAAGAAATGATCAGAGGCCAATTTATAGCAATAAATGTACACATCCAAAAAAAAAAAAAGAGAGAGAAAGAACCAAAATCAACACTTTAAACCAACATCTCCAACAATTAGAAAAAGAACAGCAAGAAAAGCCTACAGTCACCAGAAGACAGGAAATAATCAAGATTTGAGCAGAAATCAATGAAACAGAATATAGAAAGACAATAGAAAAAATCAACAAGATGAGAATTGGTTTTTTGAAAAGATTAATTAAATTGACAAACTACTGGAAAATTTAACAAAGGAAAAAAGGAAGAGAATAAAATAACATGAATAAGAAATGAAATGGGTGACATCACAACAGAACACACTGAAATAAAAGGATAATATCAGGATACTATGAAGAACTGTACTCCAACAAATTTGAAAATCTGTAAGAAATGGACAGATTTCTAGAAACACACCACTTACCTAAACTAACACAGACTGATGTGGAAAAGTGAACAGAGCCATAACAAAAGATGAAATTGAACAGGTCATCAAAAAATTACCAAAAAAAAAGTCCTGGCCCAGACGGTTTCACCAGAGAATTCTACAAAACATTCAGAGAAGAAGAGATACCAATTCCACTCAAACTATTCCAAAACATAGAAAAGGATGGAATCCTCCCTAACTCATTTTATGAAGCAAGCATACCCTTGATACCAAAAGCAGGCAAAGACATCACTCAAAAAGAAAACTAGAGACCAATTCCTCATGAATGTAGATGCAAAAATCTTCAACAAAATCCTAGCCAATAAACTCCAACAACTTATCAAGAAAATCATTTATTATGACCAAGTGGGGTTCATATCAGGTATGCAAGGATGGTACAACATTAGAAAAACAATCAACGTCATCTACCACATGAGTAAAACAAAGGTGATCCCCATGATATCAAATGATGCAGAAAAGCCATTTGATAAAAACCAACACCCATTCCTGATCAAAACTCTCAGCAAAATAGGAATAGAAGGGACATTCCTTAACATAATAAGGGACATCTATGCAAAACCAACAGCCAACATTATTCTTAATGGAGAGAGACTGAAACCATTCCCCCTGTGAACAGGAACCAGACAAAGGTGCCCGCTATCACCACTTCTATTCAACATTGTACTGGAAGTCCTAGCCAGGGCCATAA
>NW_006921708.1:8287-9381 GCF_000298275.1 Orycteropus afer afer | reverse complement strand
AGGCAGTAAAGAGAACGGCGGGCTGCGCTGTGGACTTTTGTCTGTCTGGAGGGTGTAGCCATTTTGAATGTTTACAAGCAGCTTGACCATTTTGGATATTTAAAGCGACAGCCTTCTCCCAGATCCCAGGGACTTAAGCATTTAAGACTGCTCTCGTGACTGGGGAATAAAAGAGAAACCAGTGAAGAGGACAGAGGGCTAAGCTGTGGATTTTTGTCTGTCCAGAGGGCACAGCCATTTTGAATGTTTACAAACGGCTTGACCATTTTGGATATTTAAAGTGATAGCATTCTCCCAGATTCCAGGGTTTAAGAACAGGCTCCTCATGCTGGGAATCCCAAGCACATTCGGACATGGACAGCTAGAAAGTTGCAACATTCCCCTTGTTACTCTTATACCCTACACCCTCTTGGTGAATGGGGGTGTGGCCATCACACTCTCTCACTCACCTTCTGTGCCCTCAGGAACTGCATCCCAGTCTGTGTGCTTGGAAGGGGCCTGGGTGCCCTAACCTGCCCTCCCCCAATTTTTTTTTTTTATCTCTTTCTTTTTTCTATTTCTTAGTTTGCTTGATTTTTTCTGTTTTAAACTACTATTATTACTACTACTTTTATCCTTTTTGCTATTATTCTTTATATTTCCCCTCCCAGGTCCTACTTTTCAGCTTTTTTTCTTTTCCCTGTTCCTGGTTGCAATGTTTTTTTCTTTCTCATGGTTAACCCTATTCTTTGTTTTTCTTTTTGCCTTTTTCCCATTTTTTTTCTTAATTATTCTTCTTCTCTACCTTTTTTTATCTTAATACCTTATCTCCACATATTGCAAGTTTTCTTGTTTTTTTCTTTGTCTTTTCCCCCCTTTTATTTTATTTATTTATTTATTTATTTTGTTACTGTTCCTGTGTGATTGCATGGTGCATTTTTTGTTCATGTGCTTTGACTTTTTTGATAGTTATTCAATTGTAATTGTAATTTTTGTCTAACTGAGTGGGAGACAGCAACACTCCCCATAAGACACAACTACACCCACACCTCCTGCAACTTCACTTACTGAGTGAGAGCCACCACCTCCTCCTTCAACAGGCCAATGATAAAAAA
>NW_006921708.1:5042-5564 GCF_000298275.1 Orycteropus afer afer | reverse complement strand
TGACAAGGGACTTATCTCTAGAATTTATAGAAAACTCCAACACCTCAATAACAAAAGGACAAACAATCCAATTAAAAAATGGGCAGAAGACACGACTAGACACTTCATCAAAGAGGATATTCAGGCAGCCAACAAACACATGAAAAATGTTCACTACCATTAGCCATTAGATAGATGCAAATCAAAACAACAAGATACCATCTTGCCCCAGCACCAATAGCAAAGTTCGACAAGACAGAAAACAAATTCTGGCAAGGATGTAGAGAGATTGGGACTCTCATATACTACTGGTGGGACTGTAAAATGATACAACCATTGTGGAAAGCAGTATGGTGATTCCAAAAAGTTGGAATTAGAAATACCATTTGACCCAGCCATTCCATTACTAGGTATATATCCTTAAGAAGTGAGAGCTATGACAAGATCAGACATACGCACACCCATGTTCATCACAGCACTGTTTACAATAGCCAAAAGATGGAAACAACCTAGGTGTCCATCAACTGAGGAATGGATAACCAA
>NW_006921708.1:2811-3512 GCF_000298275.1 Orycteropus afer afer | reverse complement strand
ACACAGGGAAGAGGTAACTATCGGGAGGAAGTGGGATGGCAGCTGTTGCATTGTGCCAAATTGTGGCCAATATCATACAAAAAAGTGTTTGCGAACTGCTGAATAAAAACTGAATTTGCTCTGTAAATTTCCACCCAAATCACAATAAAATAAATAAATAAATAATACAAATCTATGGGAACTAATTGAGAGATTTAGCAGTGTTGCATGATAAAAGATCAACAACCAAAAATCACTTAGATTCCTCTACACCAGCAAAGAAATTGCTGAAAAAGAAACAAGGAAATCAATACCATTTCCAATAGCTACCAAAAAATAAAATACCCTGGGAATAAATCATACCAAGTACACAAAAGACCTATACAAAGAAAAAGACCTGTATAAAACTACTAAACTACTTTAGGAAACCACGAGAGATCTACATAAATGGAAGAACTTCCCATGCTCTTGGATAGGAAGATTGAACATTGTGAAAATGTCAATTCTACACAAAGCAATCTATACATTCAATGCAATCCCAATCCAAATCCCATCAACATATTTTAAGGATATAGAAAATCCAAAAACCAACTAGTGCCTATGGCACTTGACTGCTCACCAGAAGGCTGGCGGTTCAAACCCACCAGCCACTCCTCGGAAGGAAGGTTGGGCGATCCTACTTCTGTAGTGATACTGCCTCAGAAACCCAAGGAGGGGTCGCT
>NW_006921708.1:0-576 GCF_000298275.1 Orycteropus afer afer | reverse complement strand
ATCAGTCCCAGTCACCAAGGACTGCAGGGACAACTGCTCTGGTGGCCTATGACTAAGAAGAGAAACAGCAAGGAGGGAGACAACCTGAGCTGTGATCTTTTTCCTGTCCAGAGGGCGCAGGCATTTTGATTGTTTACACATGGCAGCCATTTTGGATATTTAAAATGACTGAGGGCACAGCCATTTTGAATGTTTACAAGTGACAACCACTTTGGATTTTTAAGTGATAGCATTCTCATTCAGATTCCAGGGACCTAAGAACAAGCTCTGTTTGCCAGGGTCGACAAGGACATACGAGAGGCTGACAAAGGAAAAGAGACAGGTGGTAGTGCTGTCAGCTAGTGAATAGAAGAGCACAGCACAGTACCCTGCCTGTATAGATAACATATAAACAAAACAAAGAAAATGAAAATGGTGAGCAAGTCACACCAAAATATAATCACCAATTAAATATAAACACAAAAACATCACAATGCCTTGGAGGCTACAGAGCATCACAGTCCACACAAAGAAACAAGATAAAGCAGGAGAAACAAGGGACCAGGATACAGACCCAAAACACATCCCTGAGGAAGA
>NW_006921707.1:9639844-9641220 GCF_000298275.1 Orycteropus afer afer | reverse complement strand
ATTTTGGAGATAAGTCCTTTGTCAGATATGTCATAGGTAAATATTTTCTCCCAATCTGTAGGTCCTCTTTTTACCCTTTTGATGTGCATAAGAATATAATTTTTAAAATATCTCAGTCATCTAGCTTGTCTTCTATCTCCTGCACATTCTGTGTTATGCTTGATAGTCTATTTATGCTGTAAATTAGGGCTCACAGATTTGCCCCTGTTTTATCTTTGATGAATTTTATAGTTTTGGCTTTTACATTTAAGTCTTTGATGCAGCTTGAGTTTGTTCTTCTGTATGGGGTGAGGCATGGGTCTTGTTTCATATTTCTGCAGGTGGATTTCCAGTTTTGCCAGGACCATTTATTAAAGAGGCTCTCTCTTCCCCCATTTAATGGGTTTTAGACCTCTGTCAAAGATCAGTTGTCCATAGATGGATGGGTCTATATCTGGACTTTTGATTTTGTTCCATTGGTCTATCTGTCTATCATTGTACCAATACCATACTGTTTTGACTACTGTGGCTATATAGTAGCTCTCATGATCTGGGAGTGTGAGGCCTCCCACTTTGTTTTTCTTCTTGAGAAGTGTTCTTATCTGAGGTCTCTTTCCTTTCCATATGGAATTAGTAATTAGTTTTTCTATGTCCTTAAAAAATTTTGTTGAAATCTGGATCGGGATTGCTTTAAATATATGGTTGCTTCAGGTAATATTGACATTTTCACAATATTTAGTCTACCTATCCATACACAAGGTAGGTTCTTCCATTTATTTAGTGCCCTTGTTGTCTCTTGTAGCAGTGTTTTACAGTTTTCTTTGTATAGGTCTTTTGTGTTTCTGGTGAGAATTATTCCTAGATATTTTATCTTTTTAGTAGCTATAATAAATGGTATTGTTTCCCTTATTTCTTTACCAGAGGACTCTTTGTTTGTGTAGAGGAATCCATCTGATTTTTGTCTATTGACCTTGTTTCCTGCCACTTTGCTGAACCTCTCTATTAGTTCCAGTAGGTTATTTATTTATTTATTTTATTGAGTCCCTTGGGTTTTCTATGTACAGGATCACATCATCCACAAATAGAGATAGTTTTAGTTCCTCTTTGACAATTTGTATACCTTTTATTTCTTTTCTTGCCATATTGCCCTGGCCAGGACTTCCAGTAGAATGTTAAATAGAAGTGGTGATAGAAGGTATCCCTTGTCTGGTTCCCATCTGTAAGGGGAATGCCTTGAGTCTTTTTCCATTAATAATGGTGTTGGCCATTGGCTTTGCATATATACCCTTTATTATGTTGAGGAATTTCCCTTCTATCCCTATTTAAGCAATTAGATTACTATGGTAAATAAAACATTTGCCATTTCAACATTCTTTACAGTGACGTTAAGTTTATTT
>NW_006921707.1:9638882-9639355 GCF_000298275.1 Orycteropus afer afer | reverse complement strand
GAAAACCAAAAGGGAAGAACACGCTCAGCATTTCTCAAGCTGAAAGAATTGAAGAAATAATTTAAGTCTCGAGTTGCAATATTGAGAGATTCTATGGGCAAAATATTGAATGATGCAGGAAACATCAGGAGAAGATTGCAGGAATATGCAGAATCACTGTACCAAAAAGAACTGGTTGATCTTCATCCCTTTCAGGAAGTGGCATATGATCTAGAACCAATGGTCCTGAAGGAGGAAGTAAACCTGCAATGAAAGAATCGGTGAAGAACAAGGCTCTGAGAATTGAAAGAATGCCCATTGAGATATTTCAACAAACAGATGCCCCATTGGAGGCACTCATTTGGTTACGCCAAGAGATTTGGAAGACAGCTTTCTGGCCAAATGACTGGAAGAGATTCATATTTGTACCCATTCCAAAGAAAGGTGATCCCACAGATTGTGGAAATTATAGCACAATATAATTAATATTGCTT
>NW_006921707.1:9637424-9638782 GCF_000298275.1 Orycteropus afer afer | reverse complement strand
ATACTGCCTTAAAATTCTTCTTCAAGTTGAAAGAAATAACTCTCCTATGAACTTAAACTGAATCAGTTTGTGGCACTGACCACTTGTTTTGTATATTGTAATTCTTTATGTTCTTCCATCCTCCCTCACTGCATTGTTAATCTGTAAGGTGCATTACTCATTTGTTCAACGAATGAATAAATCTCCATCTAAAGTAACACCTAAATTACAGTTATAGTGCTTAGTAGTGTGTGTGTAAAATAAGATAAATGGACCCAGTGTCATGTACACAAGTGTTATTGCCCCTTCATATAAATACTGAATCTGCTGATTGTATGGAAATGTTAATAACTACAGAATAAAGGAGATTTTATCATTGAGGAGAAATGCACCCTTTACAGATTTTGTTAATGTACATAAGCATGAAGTAATACTGTATTTCAATTAGTATTTTCCATTTGTAGTAGATTTTCTTCATGAAGAAAAAGAATGGTAAGCTGTAGTTGATGCCTTTTTGGAGGGAAGATGGTTTGAAATGATTAAGAAAGAAAGAAAGAAGGAAGGAAGGAAGGAAGGAAAGAAAGAAAAAAAAAGAAAAGAGATGTTAAAGAAGCACAAATCCTGATAGTTCTCTCCACAAATTTATCCTGACTTCTAGCAATAGATTGGTTTTCCTTATTTTTGTACTACATATTGTTTTTGTTGGGTGCTGTCCAGTTAATTCTGACTCATTCTGTGTGACAGAGTAGAACTGCTCCCTAGGGTATTCTAGGCTGTAATCTTTATGGAAGCAGATTGCCAAGTCTTTATCTTGTGTACCAGAGCTCTGGTGGCATAGTGATTAAAGCATTTGGCTGTTAACCAAAAGGTCAGTGGTTCAGAACTCACCAGTGATCAATAATAAGTAACTTCATGGGAGAAAGATGGGGCAGTCTGTTTCTGTAAAGATTTACAGCCTTGGAAACCCTATGGGACAGTTCTACCCTATCTTGCAGGGTTGCTATGAGTTGGAATTGACTCAATGGCAGAGGGTGGGTTGTTTCTCTCGTGGAGCTACTGGGTATATTTGAACAACCAGCCTTTCAGTTAGCAGCCATTGTGTTGCCAAGGGTCCTTTGTACTTCATATATTATGCACTTTTTTTTTTTTTTTTTTGATGACTAGTTCCTTGGCTTAATGCTGTGTTTGTGAGATTCACTTATATTACTGTGTGTAGTAAATTATTTACTCTTATATCTTTATTCTTTTCCATTATGTTACTATGCCTTAATTTATTTGTCTATTTTATCATCTACGGATCTATTTTTCTGAGTTTATGGCCATTGTGAAGAGTAATGCTGTGAACATTCTTGTATACACATGGCCTTTGGAGAATTTAC
>NW_006921707.1:9635807-9636634 GCF_000298275.1 Orycteropus afer afer | reverse complement strand
GGCTGCACTTCTTCCAGGACAGGTTTGTTAGTTCTTTTAGCAGTCCACAATACTTTCAACATTCTTCGCTAACACCACAACTCAAAAGCATCAACTCTTCTTCTGTCTTCCTTATTCATTTTCTAGCTCTCACATGCATATGAGGTGATTGAAAATACCATGGCTTGGCTTAGGTTCATCTTAGTCTTCAAGGAGATATCTTTGCTCCTCAGCACTTGAAAGAGGTCTTTTGCAACAGATTTGCCCAATGCAATATGTTGTCTGATGTCTTGCCTGCTGTTTCCATTGGTGTTGATTGTAGAACCAAGTAATATGAAGTCTTTGACAGCTTCATTCTTTACTCCATTTATACAGCTTATTGGTCCAATTGTGAGGATTTTTGTTATCTTTAAATTGAAGTGTAACCCATACTGCAGACTGTAATCTTTAATCTTCATTAGTAAGTGTTCCAAGTCATCCTCACTTTCAGCAAGCAAAGTTGTGTTGTCTGCCCATCTCAAGTTGTTAACGAGCCTTCCTCCAATCCTGATGCCTCATTCTTCTTCATATAGTCTGGCTTGTTGTCTGTTGTAATTGCTCTAAATCTGTGACAACATTTAGCACTTTTTGTCTTTCTCCATAAAATAAAATAAAAAAGGCATTTGCATCATTCTGATAGGTATATAGGTATTATTTTGCAGTTATGATTTTTGTTTCCCTGATAACAAATTAAATGGAAAGTGTGACTGAAAAGGTGATACACTGTACTCGAAAAGACCTACTTGATTTTGCCAACATGTACAGACAGAAACCTGGAGAATATGTATGGGAATGGCTACTGAGGGTGT
>NW_006921707.1:9609949-9627087 GCF_000298275.1 Orycteropus afer afer | reverse complement strand
CCCATTGCCCCATATGCATGTAAGAGTTGGACAATGAATAAGGAAGACCAAAGAAGAGTTGATGCTTTTGAGTTGTGGTGTTGGCGAAGAATGCTGAAAGTACCATGGACTGCTAAAAGAACTAACAGATCTGTCCTGGAGAAAGTGCACAGAAAATGCTCCTTGGAAGCGAGAATGGCCAGACTTCGTCTCATCTATTTTGGTCATGTTGTCAGAAGGGATCATTCCTTGGAGAAGGATGTCATGCTTGGTAGGGTGGAGGGTTGATGAAAGAGGGGGAGGCCTTCAACAAGATGGATTGACATGGTGGCTGTGATTATGGGCTCAAGTACAGCAGGAGCTGGCGCAGGGTTGGCCAGGGTTCTGTTCTGCTGTGTTTGGGGTCACTATGAGTCAGAAACGACTCGACAACACCTAATAACAACAAAAAAGCTTTCTTCATGGATGATGTTCTTGATGTCATTACAAATTTCCTTTGGTTTCTGTCATTGATGTTCAATGCATCAAATCTATTCTTTAGATGGTCTCTAAATTCAGGAGGGATATAGTCAAGGTCAGAAGCTCTGGTAGTGTAGTGTCTAAGACTCTTGACTGCTAACTAGAAGGCTGGACATTCGAAGCCACCAGCCACTCCTTGGAAGGAAGGTTGGGCAATCTACTACCATAGTGATACTGCCTCAGAAATCCAAGGAGGGGTCACTATGAGTTGGGTCCAACTCGATGACACATAACAACAACATAATCAAGGTCATATTTTGGTTTTTATGGACTTGTTTTAATTGTCTTCAACTTCAACTTGAACTTGCATATGAGCAGCTGATGGTCTGTTCCATGATCTGCTCCTGAACTTGTTTTGGACGAAGGTGTTGAACTTCTTCTTCTCCTGTTGCCACAGATGTAGTCAATCTGATTTTTGTGTATTCTATCTGTTGAAAGATATTTGTTGAAAAGGTATTTGTAGTGAATAAGTCATTGGTCTTCCAAAATTCTATCATGCTATCTCCACTATTTGGTTATTTCTATCACCAAGGCCATATTTTCCAACTACCAGGAACTGTTCTTTGTTTCCAACTTTTGTATTCCAGTCAGCAGTGTTAATGTAATTATAGTTATTTTAATTTTCTTCTTATATATTGGTATTTTCTAAAATTTTTACAATGAATATATATCTGTAATATGAAAAGTGTGATAACAGTTTATTTTAAACCTGAAAATATAACACTTTTTAAAAAAGAAAGTGTTGGAGGTGTATCTATTCTAGTGAAGATGTGACATATTCAAATGTAAATCACATAAAGAATGGATTTTTCATATTACAAGAGGCGATTTCATCTTGACAAAAATATTTTTTCCAAGATTTTCTTAATGGTATTTTATTATTATTTCTTAATGGTATCTGGTAATTTTCAGGTTTGTTTTTCAATGTACCCATTTAAACAGTGGGTTTTAACATATGTCTTCAACAATACATCTATGGCAAGAAATTGAAATACTGTAGCTTATTCTGGATTTCCTCTTTGCTACTTCCAAACACAACCAGTTCAGCTACAACTGGGATATAACTTAACATTTTGATTTTAACATACTTAGCCTAGTGGCAAAATGATACAAAGGAAATATTTTGAAATATCTCTTATTTAAATTATATTCTTGATACTTTTTAAAGGCAATATTTGGAAAAAATTAAACCTCATTAATATTTCTATGTGATAGATATCAAATTCTCTACTTTGGAAGTTGTTTTAACAAAGTTTGAACTCTGGCCCAAAATTAGCCTGCCAGGTAGAATGCTTCACACCTCTGCCATTAACTTGTATAAAATACAGAATCGAACTTTTCCATAGGGTTTTCTTGCCTGTAATCTTTATGGAAGCATGCTGTCAGGCCTTTCTTCCACAGTGCTGCTGGATGGACTTAGATTGCCAAACTTTTGGCTAGTAAACCCACTGCCATCAAGTTTATTCCAACTCAGTGACCCCATTGTGTTTCCAAGGTGGCAGGTAGATTGCCTCATCTTCCTTCCATGGAGCAGCTGGTGGGTTTGAGCCTCCAAGCTTCTCATTAGCAGTCAAATGCCATAGGCACTGTGCCATCAGAGCTCCTTAAGGGAATGCAAACCATTTGTGTCACCCAGGGACCTCTTATAATTGTGGGTAAATAACACAAAAAATTTATTCGGAAATATGGAAAATCCAATCATTTCACTCCAATTTTGCTGTTCTGAGTCAATATTTTCTCCTCCTAGAATATTGTGTTGTTGTGGTTGTTGTTATATGCTGTTGAGTCAGCCCCAACTCATAGTGACCCCTCTTTGGGTTTCCAAGGCAGTATCACTATGGAAGTAGATTGCCCAACCTTCCTTCTGAGGAGTGGCTGCTGGGTTTGAACCTAGAACATTGTAGGCACCTTCTATTGGCTTCCCACCTTCAATGCCCAGAATGTTCTGTTTCTTAAACGGCAGTGAGAGTGGCTTTTTACAGGTGAATCAAGTCATGTCACCCTGCCCAAGTCCCTGCAAAACTCTGTTTCACTCTAAGTAAAAGTCAAAGTCCCAACATCACCCTTCAAGGCTTTCCATGTTCTATCTAGTGCTCTCTTACCTCTCTGACCTTCTCTCCTGCAACCTTGCCCTCACTTTGCTCTATCCACATCAGCTTCTTTGCTCTGTCCCAAACACACCACGTACAAGCTTACCTTAGCCTTTGAGCTTGCTGTTCCTCTGCCCACTAGTGCTTTTCACCAAATATCTAAATGATTACTATCTTCATCTCTTCAAATTTTTATCCAAAGAATACCTTCTATCCTGGATTTAATTGTAAGCCCCCTAAATACGTGTCAACTTGGCTAGGCCATGATTCTCAGTGGTTTGGCAGTTGTGTAATGATGTGATTTGGAAGTTATGCTATGATATAATCATCTCTCATGATGTGATCTGATATGAACAGCCAACCAGTTGTAAGGGGAAAAGTGAGATGCAACACCCTTAATTAGCACAAGGCTCTAATCTGATACAATGGGAGTTTCCCTGGGGATGGCCTACATCACTTTTTATCTTATAAGAAACAAAAAGAGAGAGAATTAAGCAGAGGGAGGGAATTCCCACCACCAAGACAGAAGATCTGAGAGTGGAGTGCATCCTTTGAACCTGGGATCCATGTGCTGAGAAACTCTTAGACCCAGGGGAATACTGATCCATGGATTTTCCCCTAGAGTTAATGGAGAAAGAAGCTTTCCTCTGTAGCTGGCACCCTGAATTCAGACTCTTCCTAAACTGTGAGTGAATAAACTTCTGTTTGTTAAAGCCATTCACTTGTGGTATTTCTGTTATAGCAGCAGTAGATAACTAAGACATCTTATGAGTTGTTTCTTTTTTCCTTTTTTTTTTTTTTTAATTATTGAGGTAAAATTCACATAACATCAAATCAGCTATTTTAAAGTAAACAAATCAGTGACATTTAGTTTATTCACAATGTTGTGCAGCCAACTTCTCTATCTAGTTCCAAAACATTTCCATCACTCCAAAATAAAATCTCTTACCCATTAAGCAGGGGACAATGATGGTTCAGTGATAGACTTCACACCTTCCATGCAGGAGACTCAGGTTCAATTAATGACCAATGCACCACATCCTCAGCCACCACCTGTCTGTCAGTGGAGGCTTATTATGTGTTACGATGATGCTGAATAGGGTCTCTGGATGGTACAAATGGTTAAACTCTTGACTACTAGCTGAAAGGTTGGCAGTTCAAAACCACCCAGAGACACCTCAGAAAACAGGCCTGGTGATCTTCTTCTGAAAAGTCACAAACCCTATGGAGCAGTTCTACCCTGCACACAGGAGGTCACCATGAGTTACATACAATTAGCTTGGCAGCAACTAACAATAACAACAACATGATGCTGAACAGGTTTCAGTGGAGCTTCCAGACTAAGACAGACTAGGAAGAAAGATTAATGATCTACTTCCAAAAAAATCAGCTAATGAAAAAACCATATGGATTGCAATGGTTGGATCCCATTGTGCATGGGGTCACCATGAGTTGGGGCTGACTCCATGGTGACTAACAACTCATTAAGCAGTTTCTCACCCCAATTCCTGGCACTCACACACCTACCCATGTCCTGTCTCTATGGATTGATCTTTTTCAGATAGTTCATATGATGACATCTTTCTTGACCATATTATTTAAAATTGTAGCTCCATACCAACCTTATCTGAAGTCTGAAAACTCCTTCCCCTGCTCTTTTTTTGTTCCAAAGCAAGTATCATTAGTCACTTGCTAATGTACTATTTCATTTAATTGGTATTTTGTTTATTATTTCATGTTTGTCTCTCCCCACTAACTCACTAAGCTCCACAAGGGTTAGGGGTCTTTTAAATGTTCTATGTATCCCAAATGTCTCCAACAGTGTCTGATACACAATACCAACTGTCATTGAGTTGATTCTGACTCATAAAAACCCCCTCATTGGGTTTCTAGGTTTGTAAATCTTTATAGAAATAGATTGCCTCCTCTTTCTCACATTGATCAGCTGGTGAGTTTGAACTACCGACCTTCTGGTTAGCAGCCAAATGCCTTACCCACTATGCCACCAGAGCTCTTTCTGAAACACAATAAGCAGTCTAAATATTTGTTGAATGCAAAGAAGAGTGCTATATAATGTACCAGGTACTTTATAACTATCTTATGATTTAAAGTTCACAGCAACATTCTGATATATTTTTAACCCCCATTTTAATATGAGGAAATTGAGGTTTATAGGGGTTAAAATGCCCAATGTCACAGAATTTGTCAAGGCAAAGCCAGGATATGAATCAAGATGATCTAACTTCAGATACTCTCATAGGACCACCCTGAGCACTCTCCTTCACTTGGTGGGGCTCTAGTTGCTCATATCTTTATTTTAATCCAAATACAAAGTTAGTAATGATAAACAATTTTCTTTGTTCCCTCACTGCCCATTTCCTTTCCCCAGGAGCAAACATGTGTAACTCCTAGTTGATTCTTAGGCGCTCTGGTGATATAGTGGTTAAGGCATTTGACTGCTAATGAAAAGTTCAGTGATTCAAACTCACCAACTGCTTTGCAGAAGAAAGATTAAGCAGCCTCAGAAACCCAATGGGGGTGACTATGAATTGGGTTCAACATGATAGCAGTGAATTTGGTTTTTGAGAGTTGATTTTTGGTTTTGTTATTTTCCTTTATGTTTCTGAATAATATGCTACTATTTCTATTTCTTGAATTTTGTCTTCTGTTTTTGAGATTATTTATTGACTTTATATGTTGGAATATGATTTTTCAGCTCACTTTCTTCCCCTTTCTTCCCAACACACACACACACACACACACACATCATACTTAATACATGTTCATATTACCAGTCTTCCTATGCCCCTCCCCTCTGCTTTGGTTAGATCAATAGACAGGCTTATGTTATTATTATCTCTGTACTTTATTAACAGATGAACTATGTGTGCATGCTATTTTTTCTTTTCTTGCATAGCTTTCTGTATTTCCTACAGTTGTCTTGTTTTAAGTTTGCTTATTTTAAAAATAGGCTAATCACTATTTGAACCCCAAGCCCTTCCACACTCATCCAATTTTTTTTTTTTTTTCCAGTGCTTGAGTATCTGAATGTATCTGTATTCTTCTATGACATGTGAATGATAGCTTGGCTGGTTACAGAAATTTAGGTTGAAAATAACTTTCCTTCAGATTTTTGAAGGCACAAGTCCACTGATTTCTAGTTCTCAGTTGCTTTTGTGCAGTGAAGCTATTATACTTCCTAATTCCTCTGTATAAGATTTTTTTTTTCTCTCTCTCTCTCTGGATTTCTGTTTGCTCTTTCCTTCACCCTTACAGTTCTGAATCGTCTCAACGATGTGTCTCAACGAAAGGGGTGGCTCTATTTTCACCCACTGTACTGGGCACTTAGGCAGTTTTTTTAACCTGGAAATTTCAAATTCTAGGAAATTCTTTTGAATTCTTTAATTGATGATTTTTTCCCTACATTTTTTTTTTGTCTTTTTTTTTTTCCTGGAAACATGTTATTCTAATATTGGATTTTTAGAACTGGTTCTTTAATTTTCTTAACTTTTCCCTTGCATATTATATTTCTTTTTGATTTTGCTCTACTCTGTGGAAGATTTCTTCAACTTTATCTTTCATACTTTCTATTGAGTTTTATATTTCTGTTCATATTAGAACACAAGGTCTCCCATTTGCTAAGGAAGGAAGTTTGGAATCTTATCCTAGAGGAAGTAGACTGTTGGTCTCTTGGAGGAAGTGGTGGACCTCAGTATCTGTCTCAGAAGCAGTCACACAGTAGGTACACAAGAAAACACAAGAAGGGTCCTGGCACAAGAACAGGGCAAATGCTAAATTCTTATAACTGGAACTAAACCTGAGTGGGTCTAGGAATAAATTACCTGCAAAGTCAGTCTACTTGATATACTCAACTGAAGCTCCTTTACATCCTTCTAATGAATGATTTTATTTGGTCCAGATCCAGTTAGGGGGTTCTACATAGATATGACATCAAATGGCCTCTGCTGGATCACTAGAGTGTTCATTTCTCTTACATGGGCATGGTAATTCAGAATCGGGCACTACACATTACAGTTCCCCCCATTCCCCAGTTTCAGAGACATTGGTGGGGATAAACTCTAATTATGGAACATCTGTAATACATTTTCCCAGTTATTACAAGTTATGATTTTTCACATATTTTTAATAAAATATAGTGGCTCACCAGAATGGAATTGGTGACCAATAAAATGAAACTGGTCTATAGACTCCAAGGAAATAGCTAGGTAAATATTTATATGTGGAACTGAGCTTTGTGAATGTCCCTGATCCTTGCCTATGCTGCAACTTCTTGTTAAAGATAGTTTAACATGTTGCAGAGACATGAAAACAAGCAGATGCTTAGTTTCTAAGAAGGAGCCTCATTGCTGGGCTTCCTGCCAGTTATGCACTTGGTGGGTCATGTCTTGACCTCTAGATTTCAGTTCCATGTCTCTCATTATTATTATTGTTTTCTTTCTGAAAGCTCTAGGGATTTGGGCTTCTTCTATCCCTTAGTTCTTTTCTTCCCAGGACTGGCTGTCGAGTAGGGTGCTATCTTCCTATCTCCTTCTCTTCTTGCTGTGGTCAGAAATAAGCACACAGCCTCTTTTTAATTAAGTATTTTATTGCTGATCATGTCTTGTCTTGGGGATAAGCCTACTCAGCTCTTCCTTAACTGTATAAAAGACTAAGAGCCTCAGACTACAATTTGTAATAAACTCTGTGGCTCATTTCTACTTAGAAGATAAATAAGCAGCAAGTGAATGAGTGTTTGCTAAATGAGTGAAAGTATTTGTAATATGTGTGATTGTTGCATGATCCCTAAAGATATTTCCCACAGGTTTTCTATCACTTGCCTTTCTTAAAAAATCTCTGACTTTTTAGCACCCTGAAAACCTGTCTGCTTCTTCTGATCCATGTTTTATTGTCCTTTGGGTTTTCTAAGTGCACTTTGTAGAGCAGTGCTTCCCAAACGTTAGTGTGGACAATAATAATCACCTGGAGAATTAGATCACAGGCCTTTCTCTTGAGGCTATTCTGCATGGACTCAAACCCCCAAACTTTTGAACCAAGTGCATTAGCTGTTTGTACCACTCAGGGACTCGCGAGACTTACAAGATCTGGGATAATACTAATACTGCTGACCCAAGAACCACACTTTGATCTAGACTATTAAGAACACTGATCTAGACTATTAAGAATAGCTCTAATGTGGGGTAAAGATGGGCTCCTTTACCCATTTTCTAAGCTACTTTTTAGGCCCAATCTTCCTGGTTCTGGTATAACTTCTCTCACCAACAGGGTACAGTAAAATCCCTGTTTCCCTTAGTGAATGAAATGGGAAGAAATGGAAAGAAAGGAAACTGTCCATTGGGGAGGACATAATCTGCACAGGCACTGAATTAGGCAAAATCATTTATTCACTTCATTTAACTTTCACAGCTCCCTGTGGTATAGGTATTGCTCACTTCATTTCATGATGGAGTTTGTTAACTTACTCAGTTATTTAGTACCATCAAGCTAGTAACTGGAGAAACAAAATGTAACCTGGACTCTGTATGTACCACCACATGGTATAGCCCTTCTGCTCCAAAGACATTTTGCCTTGTGTTGAACTTTCCCTAAATATTCTCTTTTAGCTCTGTGTCACACTTTCCAGGACAGCAATAATTGATATGTTCTGAACCTAAAGAATAACCCCCCTTTTCCAAATCCAGATAAAGAGCTCTTAATTCCTCCTAGGAGTCTCAATGACTCTCTCAGTTGCCCTCTGCCCTCGTGAAAGTGCTTTGCAGAATTACAGATCAGCATTGTCAGAAATAGCTCATTAAAAAAAATATATACTTGGAGCAATCAACCATACAAGATTAAAAGGGCAGCATTTGCCCAGTGAGAAAGCTCAGAAGGCAGGAAGGGATAGAAAAGAAGGATGACTAGAAATGGTAAACACAGAGAGGTGGTAGGAAGAGTACTATTACACTGTTGGGATTGCAATCAATATCACAAAGCAAAATGTGTATGAATTATTGAAAGGAAAACCACTTTGTTCTGCAAACTTTCACCCAAATCATAATAAAAAGTAAAAAAAAAGAAAAAATTATAGGCAATTTCTACTGATGGAAGAAAGTGATTTTCTTTTAGATCTCAGGAAAATCCAGAGATAGGCCTAATGAAATATAGCATACTTTATTTCTTTCTTGCAACTCCCTTTTTATTTTCTTTATATTAAATGATACTTTGAGGGTGAATTTACATTTATATGTAAAATATAAGTGTATATTATTGCACTAATTATTTTGATATGTGAGAGTAATACTCAAAACAATTATAAGAATATTGCAATTATTTAAGGCTGGCATAACACAGGATTTGTTTTGAGTTTGTGTGTATCCTAACATAGTGGGCTTTGGGCTCTCAGTTTCGAAGTTTTGGGTAGGGTCAGTGGGAAGGTCTTGTGTTTCCAGCTGCTTTACTAGCCAGGAGGGCTTTGATATTTTTGATTCAGGGAGATAGGTGGTTGTCTTCATAATAGTCTCTGTTTCAACAATTACAGCAGCCCTGAATAAAGATGCTATTTGACCCTTTTGCTTCTCCCCATTCTTTCCAAATCCTCTCCTCTCCCACATCCAATGTTTTTGATCAAGTAGAAATTTTATAGAGCTCCTATAGGCATAAAGTACTGCCATACTGTAAACTAAAGAAAGCTCTTTTTCAGGAATCTGAGGACCTGAATTCTTCTGATTGGTTCTAGTCTTATATTTAGCTATAATCTGCTGCCATCAAGTTTATTCCAACTCAGAGTGACCCCCATTGGGTTTCCAAGGCTGTAAATCTTTACAGAAATAGAATGTCTCATCTCCCTCTGGTGGAGCAGCTGGTGGGTTTGAACTGCTGACTTTGTCGTTATCAACCACATGCCTCACACACTACATCACCAGAGCTCTTTATATTTAGCTATAGGAACTTGGTAAAGTTCACTTTTCTTCACTGGTTCTCAATTTTGCTGTCTGGAAGGTGAGGGACTACCCCTTACATGTCAGTTTGCGGCACTGTGGTGGCTGTGTGTTGCTGTGATGCTGGAAGCTATGTCACTGATACTTCAAATACCAGCAGGGTCACCCATGGTGGACAGTTTTCACTGGAGCTTCCAGAAGAAGACAGACTAGGCAGAAGGACCTGAAGATCTACTTCTAAGAACATTCTAAAAACCACTAATGTCAAGATGAAGCTATTGAAGATTCTTACAAACTTCTGCAGTCTGAAATTGCTCAAACATGCAATCAAGATGCATTGATAATTACTGGTGATTGGAATGCAAAAATTGGAAACAAAGAAGGATCAGTAGTTGGAAAATATGGCCTTGATGATAGAAACAGCTCAGGAGATAGCATGATAGAATTTTTCAGGAACAACTTATTTACTGCAAATACCTTTTCTCAACAACATAAATGGTGACTATAAACAGCAACAATACATGTGGACCTCACTGGATGACATTGACAGAAAACCAAATAGATTACATCTGTGGAAAGAGATGATGGAGGAACTCTATATTGTCAGTTCGAAGATGGCAAGGGCAGTTAAAAATTGCAAGTTAAAAATTTAAGCTGAAGAAAATTAAAACAAGTCCATGAAAGCCAAAGTTGACCTTGAGTACATCCCATCTGAATTTAGACACTATCTCAAGAATTGATTTGAGGCATTGAACACTAATGATTGAAGATTAGGTAAGTTGTGGAATAACATCGAGGACATTATACACGAAGAAAGGAAAAAGTCATTGAAAAGATGGGAAAGAAAGAAAAGACCAAAATGGATGCCAGAAGAGGCTCTGAAACTTGCTCTTGAATGTAGAGTAGCTAAAGCTAATGCAAGAAATGATGAAGCAAAAGAGCTGAACGAAAAATTTCAAAGGGCAACTCAAGAAGACAAAGTAAAATATTATAATGAAATATGCAAAGACCTGGAAATAGGGAATCAAAAGGGAAGAATATTCTCAGAATTTCTCAAGCTGAAAGAACTGAAGAAAAAATTCAAGCCTTAAGTTGCAATATTGAAGTATTCTATTGGCAAAATATCAAATGAGGCAGGAAGCACAAAGGGATGATAGAAGAAATACACAAAATCACTGCACATAAAAGAATTGATAAATGCTCAACTATTTCAGGAGGTAGCATATGATCAAAAACTGATGGTATTGAAGGAAGAAGTTCAAGGCACACTGATGGCATTGGTAGAAAGCAAGGCTCCAGTAATTGCCAGAATACCGATTGAGATGTTTCAACAAATAAATGCAACGTTGAAGCATTTGTTGTCTATGCCAAGAAATTTGGAAGACAATTACCTGGCCAACCAACTGGAAGAGATCTGTATTTGTGCCCATTACAAAGAAAAGTAATCCAACAGAACATGGAAATTGTTGAACAATATAATTAACATCACACACAAGTAAAATTTTGCTGAAGAAAACTCAGAAATGGTTGTAGCTATACATTGACAACAAACTGCTAGCAATTAAACCTAATTCAGAAGAGGACATAGAATGAGGGATATCATTACTGATGTCAGATGAATCTTGGCTGAAAGTAGAGACTATCAGAAAGATGTTTACTTGTGTTTTATTGACTATACAAAGGAATTAGATTGTGTGGATTGAAACAAATTATGGATACATTGCAAAAAATGGGAATTCCAGAACATTAATTCTACTCTTGAGAAACCTGTACATAGACTAAGATACAGTTATTTGAACAGATAAAGGGGCTACATGGTTTAAAATTAGGAAAGGTATGTGTCAGGGTTGTATCCTCTCACCATACTTATTTAATGTGTATGCTGAGCAAATAATCTGAGAAGTTGGACTACAAAAAGAATGCAGCATCAGGATTGGAGGAAGAATCATTAACGACCAATGACACAACCTTCATTGTCTTCAAGAAGACTTGAAGCACTTATTGATGAAGATCACAAAAACTACAGCTTTAAGTATGGATTACCCCTCCAAATAAAGAAAGCAGAAATCCTAACATGTGGGCCATTTAGCAACATTGTGATTAATGGAGAAAAGATTGAAGTTGTCACAGATTTCATTTTCCTTGGATCCACAATCAACACTCATGGAAGGAGAAGTCAAGAAATGGACTGTGTTAGGCAAATGTGCTGCAAAAGATCTCTTTTAAGTGTTAAAAAGCAAAGATGTCACTTTGAGGACTAAGGTGCATTTGGCCCAAGCTATGGTATTTTCAGCTGTCTCATTGGTTTGTGAAAGCTGGCCAATGAATAAGAAAGACAAGAAGAAATGATGCATTTACATTATAATGTTGACAAAGAATATTGAATATATCACAGACTTACAAGAAAATGAACAAATCTGTCTTGAATGAAGTACAGCCAGAATGTTTCTTAGTATGGAGAATGGTGAGACTTCGACTCAGATACTTTGTACATGTTATCAGGAAAGACTAGTCCCTGAAGAAGGACAACAAACATGGGAAAGTGGAGCATCAGTGAAAAAGTACAAAACCCGCAAGGAGATGGATTGACACAGGGGCTGCAACAACGTGCTCAAACAGAGTGATGATTTTGAGGATGGCACTGAACCAGGTAGTGTTTCTTTATGCTATGCATAGTGTTGCTGTGAGTTAGATTAGGCTTAACTGCACCTAATAACAATTACAAGGTGAGGAAATTTTACCAAATTTTTATTTGTAAGATTTAAATTTCGATGACAGTAAGACTAAGGTAGAGAAATTTAACTTTCATTTTTGATAAACCATCTGTTCAAACTGTGACGACTTCTAGGTAAATGCCTAATAGAATTTTTCTTAAACTGTTAGCAACTCATCATCTCTTTAAACTAAACTTTTTTTAAAAACCATTTTAGTAATTAACTAAGGTGTTCTGGCCTGTCCCTTAGTTTTTAAGTATTTGGATAGAATAATGGAGTGATGGGCAAATTGATTATCATATTTTTCACTCAAAAACATTGCTTTCAGTTTGTGAAAATTTTGCCATTTGCCAGTGGTAAGAAAAACATATTAGTGCTTTAAAGAAATTTCTTCAAGTAAATATGTAAACCTCCAAGGAGTAAAGCTACAATTCAATGACTCAGCTGTGTCTTCAGGCACCACTTCCTAAATAGAATCTAGATAGGAAGGCAAGAGGAGCTTTGAATATGTGGTAGAGAAAATTGGGAAAAGCTGAACAATGCAAAAAAACCACGTGATTGAATTTTATCTTCCCATCAGATAAGCTTTTAGGACTTTCTCTTTTTTTCTGAGCCATTATCAACATTGCCATTAAATAAATTAGCATTATTTGAAGAGTACTTCCCGGACATACATGAATGTGATGGGCAAGATGAGGGCATTACTGACACTGGGGTTTGCAAAGTATGGAATTACCTTATAGAAAGCCATTTGGCCTTTGTTTTCTGTTCTTTCAAGCTACCAACAACTGAGGCCAATGAGTGGGACTGACCAAACCAAAAGGACCATATGGAGGCCCGATGCTGATTAAGCCTCATGAGTCATGATGTAATCTATCATGGCCACAGGGTGAGGCTGGTAAGAGTGCTGAACTCTGAGGTTTACATGTAGCTTTCTATTTGGTGACCATGCATGAGAGGAGGTAATGAGTGCCTTTTTGGGACATGGAAATTTCTGCTAAGACTCCTCCCAGACCTCCATTATGCATCTCTTCATTTGTATCCTTTTGGTTGTAATAAATCTGTAGTAAGTCTGGTGTATTCTCTGTAAATTCTGAGAACAGTTCCAGCAAATTAACAAACCCATAGGGGTAGCGGGAGCAATCAGAAGCTGGTGTCTGCTTATTTGTCAGTCTGAAAGAAGGTGTCCTTATAATGTGTGAGCTCTGACCTAGCTTTCAATGGCTAGGGCTGACAGATGGTGTCTATCTAATTTGTGAGTTCTGAACCTGCTCTTGGGGATTGGAACTGTGAAAGAAAATGCTCCGTGAACAGTTGACAACGAGGATGGAGAAGTGGGAAGGTGAGAACTAGATCTGTTTCCACACTGGGAATTGGATTCATTCTTACTATTCAGTTAGCAATGAAGGTTGGATGGGCCTTCTGTACCCCTTGTTAAGTGCAGGGTACCACATAGTACTGATGGGAACTCCTTGACATTCTATTCTGTAACAAACATCCTGCTGGTGGTAAGGCAGTCGACCTCAAATGAAAAACTCACCAGTACCTAGGTCAGTTTCATGGTTAAGAAAGTGGTCTCTGATATTTCTTGACATCTCACTTAGATACTGGTGACTGGCACAAGATCAAGTGAAACCTCCTTAAAGAGCCTGGCCATAAGTCAATCAGATGGCCTTACCTTGGCTCTAACTTAACATCTCTGGGAGAAGACTGAGGTTTGGATTAGAGAACAATGGAAATCTGGCAGAGTTCAGAAGTGTGCTAGTCAAGAATAACAAAATGTGTTCAGATGTTAGACTTTGTATGAGATCCAGGACACAGGTCACTGATCAGTGGACACACTGAAGAGAGCACTTAACATTGTTTTAAGGAGGGCCAGAGATTCGAAACCAAGTTAGTGAGAAGATGGGGAAGTATAATTCCAAGTCCATGGAATAAACGAAGAGAAGGAAACAGAGATTCATCAAATATCACTGGCAAGGAAAAGGGAGGAAAAAGTGAGGCAAAGAAAATTTGCCCAAAATGTTGCTACTATCTTAGCTGGATTTGATTGACCCAACCATGTTTTGAGAAGCAACTATCTTGGAGAGGATATATTTTTAACAGCTTTACCAATCACCAACCAATTGCCATCAAGTCAATTCACCAGCCCTTTGTTTCTGAGGCATCTCTGGGTGGGTTTGAATGACAACCTTTCAGTTAGTAGTTGAGTCTTAACTGTGTGCACTACCCAGGGACTTCTTTAATAATTTTATTGGGATATAACTCACATATGATATAACTCACCCATTTATTTAAAGTGTAGAATTCAATGATCTTTAATATATTCAGAGTTGTACAGCCATCACCACAATCACAGTTTAGACCATTTTCAGCACTCCAAAAAGAAATCACATACCCATTAGCAGTCGCTCCCCATTTTTCTCCAACATCTTAAGCCTTAGGCAAACACTAATATACTTTCTGTTTCTGTGAATTTGCCTATCCTAGACATTTCATAGAAATGGAAACATAATATGTGGTCTTTTGTGGCTTCTTTCACTAAGATGATTATTGAAGTTTTATTTCCTCTACAGAATATATTTTCTTGTTAAATCTATGACTGTGTGTGTGTGTGTGTGTGGGTGTTTTACTACTAAATTTAGACTACTTTTCCCACTTACAAAGTATGTATGCATATATTGATACAAGTGTTGTGGTTAATAAAATGTTACGGTTAATTGAGAATTACATTGAATTCTGACTCATAGTGACCCCTCCTTGGGTTTCTGAAGCACTATTTCTATGGAATTTGTTTGCGCAGTCTTCCTTCTGAGGAGTGGCTGGTGGGTTTGAAATGCCAGCCTTCTGGTTAGCAGTCAACTCCCTTAGGAACTATGCCACCAGAGCTTAATAAAATTAATTAAATTGATTTTAATTGATTAATAAAATTGATTAAAATATAAAACATATTCTTCCTTTGACGGTTCATGTCCTAAAGAGCCTCAAGATAATTTTGTTGGATTATACATGCCATTACTGAGTATTAGAGATGTATAAAATGTAGGCAATTTGTTCTAAGGTACACTGATACTATGACCTATTCTAAAAGTTAAAACATTAACAACACAACACCAAAAACCCAAGTCTCTGATATCTATTTGTTTTTCTTTCTTTGTTATTGGGATAAAATGAGAACAAATATCAGTTATCTAAAACCTGGTTGTTTAGATCTGGAAATACAGGCTTTACAATTACTTAGGGAAATAAAATTCTAGTGATGATTTGTAAAAGAAGAAATAAAATTATTGCATGCAGATTTTTGGACTTGGATAAATCCAACTTTCTGTTTCAGTCCTCCATCTGCCTCTTCAAGAGGAAATTATATCTCACATTGAATAACTTCTTTCTTTTTGAAATGGACAGGAAAAGAAAGGCAAGGCTAGAAATTGCACTTCAGAAAAAATTATTCATAATGTGTGGAAAAATGACTCAACCCATGCAAATTGGAGCATGTTCAAGAAAATAAGTGTATAATCAAACAAAATGAAACTTGGTCTATAAAAAATACTACTTTGTAAATTAAAGCAATTTAATTAACTGAATTTCTAGTTAAAGGAAACATTAGACTGAAAATGTGAAATATCAGGATAGTGATGGGGCGTTTAACACCAGAATGATCCTGAAATATGACTTGGAATAAGAATATATAGAAGAGCAGATAAAAATGATGGGAAAGTCAATGTCCCTTAGGATCATTCTCATTTCTATAAACTATTTCTGGGGTATGCTTTTAATTCCTTTACATCTTTGAGAGATAAATGTGCCTTTGTTGTTAACATGACCAGCTGGACTTGTGTCACTACAGGGTCAGCTTGCAGGAAATATTGTTGATATGTGACTCCGAGCCCATTTCCTGCAGAGAGAGGAGTAACTTATATAACGAATCTTCTCTCTTAAATACACCTACTTATATGCTGCCTAATAATGCCTTTTGCAAAGAATTCTTATGAAAATTATTTAATGTGGTGTTTTGAGTTATTCTGTACTTTCTGACCATGACCACTTATTTGCACTTGGTTATATCTTACTGTTAAATACCAAGGGTGGGCTTTTTGAGGCAGAGGAGAAAAGAGTAGTTCAGAATGAGTCAAAAATGACAACACAACGTGAAATATATTAATATATTTCTCATTATTCTCATTAGCTGAATTTCCTAAAACAGTTCTCAGTTTTTTAATGAACCCCAGAAACCATTGTTTAGTGTGGAATCTTGTTTTTTGTTGAGGATTTGAGTATCTAGCACCTCTCACAATTTCAGTGATGCTGAAGAAAAAAGTGCCTGCCTTGAATTCTCAATCAGCTGTGTTTTGCATATGACTTTATTCACATTATCATAGATACAAGTCAGCTGCCAGATGCTGACTTTCCCAGAGTCCTGGGAACATACCACCCTTATTTGATCTCTCTTTATAAACTTCTTGTACAATATCCTTTCAAGCTCAAGTTTAATGAACATTTTCCTAGCTTTATGATCGCCTTTCCTCCATCCCCCTACTTTTCTTTTTCTTGACCCAACAGATATCTCTCCCTTCTCCCTTGTCCTATGAGAAACCTCAAGGCTAGGCACCCTTAAACAGATATTAATTTATTTCATATATTAGAGTCCCTTTGGAGGATTCAAACTTGACCTCATTACATGTCTTTAAAACAAGACTTGCTCTGAGTGCTTTAGTATTGAAGATATAGTGTGCTCTTCAGATTGTAGTACTGTGAACTTTGTTCAAGTTGTAGAACAAAGAGGTTGACATATGTACCACACTTTCCATGCTCAAAGTTTGAGGGGAAAAGGAATCAAGAATAGGTGTAGGCTATACCCTGAATTCCACAGTAAATATGATTTTGATTATAATTCATATCAT
>NW_006921707.1:9601575-9609279 GCF_000298275.1 Orycteropus afer afer | reverse complement strand
TATATATATATAAAACACTTGCTATTGAGTTAATTCCAACTCATAGTGACCCTATATACATTATATATATTTCATCATATAGCTTGATTTTATTTTAAACTGCTGATACTTATTCTTTAGGAAGATGTATTATTTTTCATGATTGATCACAGTTTATCTTGGCAGTTGAGGAAGTTCTTTGTTAAGGATTCAGTTTTTTGTTTTTGTTTTTTTAAACAGTTCAGGCAGTGAAGAATGAGTCTCTAATGTTGCTGAGTATTTGGGGGGTGGAGAAGGAAGGGGAGAGTTTATAAAAGACCAGCTAGCCCTGAACATGCAAAATGTAGAGGCAGAAAAGAGGAAGAAGCTTTCCTATTTTATAGAGAAATTTTGGATCGAGTTTGAATAGGGAATAAGCAGAAATACCCAAATGTAATTTTATAGCCAACTTCCCATGTCTTCATGTCAGCAGGATAACTTAAAATCTTTCCGTTATACTTTCCTTGCAATTCAGTTTGCTGATGTTCCAAGAGAAATAGGAGGAGGGGTGGGAAAATTGCTTTTTATGGTTGGAATATGCCTTTTAAAATTGCAGTCCATTTACACAGTAGTGTAAAGTTTATTATGCCTTTAAAAATTGTAGTCCATTTATAGAATAGTGATATCTATTATGGTTTTTGTTTTGTTTTGGTTTTGATGACTTTATCTGCATAAATGAAACATGAAGGCCATAAGCAGAATTTCTGCTAAACCAGGCACGTACGTGATTCTGCATGGTGTAAAGCACCCCAGTGATCAGTTCTGTTTACAGTAGAACACTGTAGCATGAACTCCCAGATGTAGCCTTATATTCCCTGTCATTTTACTTCCACAGAACAAGATCAAGATCAGAATGATTACAGAGAATTAAAGGGCAATTGTCTTGGTTTTTTAATAAGTGGAGGAGGATGAGGTGAAACATAGGACAGTGCACCTATGGTACCTTCTCTTGCATATCGCCCTTATCTCCTGGGGCTCCACATTGTGGCACCAACTAGGGTTGTAAAGCACTCAGAATTCCCTCTTATGTTTTTTCCCTTTCACCCCACAATAAAGCTATGAGGCCTACTCTAATATCACAGTATCAACATTGATGGTGCTCATATTTTTCTAAGGACAAATCAGGGCACAAACTGCCAAAAATAAGAAGGTACCTGTTGGTAGCTAACAATGAATGGAATTGAGGTCATATTGAAAACAGTCTTAAATGAAAGCCTACATTTTAACTGTAAGATCTTTTGACTTCATTTTCTGCTCTGCTCTGAGAACACTGGAGCAAAGCTTAAAACTCCTAACAGGAAATTGGAAGAAAGATCTGTAGATGCCTAAATGTCTGGTGCATGCCAGACATCCTGTGAAGTTCATAGTTGGACAAGCCATGCAAGTAAGGACTTGGTGACTGACTTTTGAGTATGAAGAGTCAACCAAGAGGAATGATTGTAATATGAAGACAAGGACCTAAACAAGCAAACAATCAAATGGAAAAAAGTCAATGACAGGACTGTAAGAAAATGTGAGAAAAAAAGTAATATTCTCAGAAAGATAAATAGTCATATACACAAAAATGATAATCTTTAAAAAAAAAACCTGTGTTAAGAAAATAAGAAAGAGCAGAGTTCATGGAAAATAAAAACATAATAAAAACTGAAAAACCAAACTCATCGCCATTGAGTCGAATTCAACTCATAGTGACCCCTCCTGGGTTTCTGAGGCAGTGTCTCTATGGAAGTAGATTGCCCAATCTTCTTTCCAAGGAGTGGCTGGTGGGTTTGAACTGCCAGCCTTCTGGTTAGCAGTCAAATGCCATCAGAACTCATATAAATAATTCAGTAGAGGATTTGGAGGATAAGTTTGAGGATTTCCTCTAGAAAGTAGGACAAAAGTCAGGAGCAAAAAGGGGGAGAGGAAAGATAAGAAAATTAGAAGGTAATGGCAATCTAATATCCAAATAACAGACATTCCTAAAAGAGAGAACAGAAAAAATGGGTGAAACTATGTAGAAGATTTATACAAAACTTTTCAGAAATGAAGGACGTGAGTTTTTATATGTGAAAGACCACTGGGTATCTAGCACAGTGATTGAAAAAAAGACACACAGAAAGGTATATGATTATGAAATTTCAAAAATATGGATATAAAGAGGAGATTTTAAGAGCTTCTGAGAAAACAACAAAAGAAAACTTCACATACAAGGGTATGGAATAAGCATGGCATCCAACTTCTTAACTGTAACATTGAAGCTTGAAGGCACTGGTGCAATGCTTCAAATTTCTGAGAAAAATTATTTCCAGCTTAGAAATCCACACCTCATAGAATGATAATTCCAGTGTAAAATCAGAATAAAGATGGTTTCAGGCAGAAGAGATCTTTTAAAATTATTTTTAATCTCCCACACCTTTTCCAGCAAGCTACTGAAGAAAGTATTCCTACAAAACAGTGGATTACATCAAGAAAGAGGAAGGTTCAGGATCTAGAAAACAAAGAATCCAGTGTGGGCAGTGGAGAAGAGAAATTCTTCAGACCTAGGGCAACCTGTGCAGGAAAAAGGAGTGCACAGAAAACACAAAAATGTTTGCAGGGGGACAAAAAAAAAAAAAAAAAAAAAAAAGGAACTGACAGACATGTGAGTATTATGTCATGTAGAAAATTGAATGGAGAATTATTGAAGAGCATGAGAAAATATAACCAGAGCCTTAAATAAAGAAACACAAATGAAAAAGAAGCAATTTATTCCAAGAATAGACACAATCGTTCAGGAAAGGGAAATATAATATACTACTTGACTTAGTGATGAATAATAGTTATACAGTCATAATAAAAACATGGAATATTGATTTATCCAAAAGTAATACAAGTATAATGTGAGAATTAGGAAAGAAAAATACCTGCATGAGATGTGTTTTAAGAAGCTAAATTCACATTTTCTATAGCAGGAAAACAGATACTATCTAAAATAGAAAGAAGAAAGTATAATACTACCATGTCACTTAGAAATATGAAGGCAAATATAAGAAACAACTAAAGTAGTAAAATGTGGTTGATCCAGGGGAGTGAAAATGGCGATAGGGAGATATGGGGCTGGGGACTGAGAACTTTTACTATAAATCCAGTAACTGTGCAGCAACTATGAGGTAGGATTGAAAGGCTAGAGCCTAGAAGAAACCATTCCTGGAAGGGTAATCATGAGCTGCCTCACTCCATAGACATGTTCTATGTACTTATACTGTTGCAGGCCCTGTGTCCAATACTAAGTAGTATTTTGAGTTATCTGCAGAAAGCTTGGAAATCTTATCAGACAGTGTGGACAGGATTGAGGCACTAAACATGCCATCCTACAGGCCTAGACTGTGAAGAAGGACCTTTGTGGGAGACAGTACCATAGCAGGCAATGCAGTAGCCAGCACTTCCCATCTTTTTCCTCCCTCCTTCTCTTTTCCTCATTCTCTCATGAGTGTCCTATCTGTCTATCTACCTACTTATGTATCTATTTTTCTGTCTGTCTGTCTCTCTCACATCTGGAGGCAGTGGTGGTTCAGTGGTAGATTTCTCACCTTCCAAGTTGTTGTTGTTATGTGCCCTTGAGTCTGACCCGACTCATAGCAACCCCTCCTTGTGTTTCCAAGGCAGTATTACTACGGAAGTAGATTGCCCAACCTTCCTTCCGAGGAGTGGCTGATGGGTTTAAACCACCAGCCTTCTGGTTAGCAGTCAAGCGCCTTAGGCACTACGCTACCGGTAGGAGACGCAAATTCGATTCCAAGTTAATGCACCTCATGTGCAGCCACCACTGTCTGTTGGTGCTGAACAGGTTTCAGTGGAGCTTTCAGACCAAGACAAACTAAGAGGAAAGGCCTGGGGATTTACTTCCAAAAATCATTCAGTGAAAATGCTATGATTACAGTGCTCTGATTAACAGCCAATCATGGGGATGGCCCAAGACCAGGCAGTGTTTAGCTCCATTGAGCATGAGGTCTCTTTCTTTCTAGCTATCCTGTAAGAATAACCCTGAAAAAAATAGATAGATAAGACAGAGAGATAGATTGATAGGCAGAGATATTACTAAATATCTAGCACTGCAGTGAGTTGGATCCTGCAAAAAAACGACCCTTGGGAATTTTCCCGCAAGCATTCTATCTGTGTTGCTCCAAGTGTGGGTGGTGGACCAGCAGTATCAGCATCTACTTGGGAGTTTGTTAGGCATACAAATTCTCAGTCCTTATCCCAGAACTACTGAGCCATTCTTTGGGGATAGAGCCCAGGAATCTGTATTTTAGAAAGCTCTAAAAATAATTCTATGCATGCTGAAGTTTGCTAAGAACTTCTCCTAAGTGTCATTAGGAAATAGTTCTTTGTAGGGGGTAAGGAGTCACAGCCCTTTTTTCACTTTCCTATCTGCTCTATATTTGTCACTTTGTTATTCAGAACTAGGTAACTAGCTTGGTTAATTAAGGTTGCCAAGAGTAGTTTCTAAACTGAAAGAAAAACAATAGATTCTGAGAGATGAGGGGGGGTGGGAAGCTACCATGGGCTAGATTTCAGAGAAAGCTCTGGAAAGTTTGGAGACAAAAGGGAAATTGGAGGACAGTTGCTATACCATGCTTTGTAGATTATTGGGAGCAACAGGGGTTTTGAAGTAGGTTAAAAATAAAATCTCATACTTCACAACTCATACAAAAATGAACTCAAAATGCAACAATGACCTGAATGTGAAAATTAAAACTATAAAACTCTTAGAATAAAACAATTCTTTGGGATGTAGTTTTTGACAATGGATTCTTATATATAACACCAAAAGCTTGAGCAACAAAAGAAAAAATGGTTAAATTGGATTTCATAAAAATTAAAAACTTTTGTGCACCAAAGGACTTTATCAACAAAACGAAGAGACAATCTACAGACTGACAGAAAATTTTTGGGAACCATATATAGAATAAGGGTTTAATATCCAGAATACACAAAGGACTCCCACAATTTAATAACAAAAATAAAAATGACCCAATCAAAATATGGGCAAAGGACTTGAAAAGATAATTTCACCAAGGAAGATACACAAAAGACCAACAAGACTTTTGGTCAACATGAAAAGATGTTCTATTTCTTAGTAATTACTGAAATGAAAATAAAAATCACAATGAGATAAGCACTTTACCTGCATTAGGTTGGCTATGAGCAGAAAAAGGAAAAAACAACAAGTGTTGGTGAGGATGTGGAGAAATTTTAACCCCTAACTGTACCTAGTAAGATTGTAAAATGGTGCGGCAATTGTGGAAGCAGTTTAGTACTTCCTTAAAAGTTAAATAAAGAATTACTATATGACACAGAAATTTCATTCCTAGTTTACATACCCAGGTGCATCTTGGGGATGCTTGGCTTGGGGGTGGCTTTATTTTAAAGCTGGGCCCTAGATAAGTTGGTGCAGAGTAGTTAAGAACAAGGAAGGTGAACTTGTCTGTCAGTTTGTCATCCTGTGATGGCTTACATGTTGCTGTGAGGCTGGAGGCTATGCCACCAGTATTGCAAAATGCCAACAGGATTACCCATAGTGGACAGGTTTCAATGGAGCTTCTGGGCTAAGACAGACTTGGAAGAAGGAAGAGGCCATCCAGTTCTCAAACAATTGGCCAGTGCAAACCTTATGAATAGCAGTGAAACACTGTCTGATATATTACTGGAAAACTTTATGAATAACCCTGAAACATTGTCTGATATAGTACCAGAAGTTGAGCTCATCAGGTTGGAAGGCACTCAAAATATGACTGGGGAAGAGCTGAATCCTCAGAGTAGAGATGACTTTAATGATATGGATGGAGCAAAGTTTTTGGTACCTCCATTGGCTGATGTAGCATGACTCAAAATGAGTAGAAACAGATGCAAAAATCTACTAATAATTGGAGCATGGAAGGTATGAAGTATGAATCTGGGAAAATTAGAAGTTGTCAAAAACGAAAGGGAATGCATAAAGATGGATTCCTAGGCATTAGTGAGCTGAAATGGACTGGTTTTGGACATTTTTAATCAGACAACCATAGAATCTACTATGCTGGGAATGACAAATTAAAGAGGAATGGCCGTGCATTCACTGTCACAAAGACTGTTTCCATATCTGTCCTAAAGTACAACGGTGTCTGTGATAGGATAATATCCATTGCCTGCAGGGAAGACCAGTTAATACCACTATTATTCAAATAAATCTATGCACCAACCACCAAAGCCAAAGATGAGGAAATTGAAGATTTCTACCAACTTCTGCAGTCTGAAATTGGCCAAACATGCAATCAAGATGTGTTGATTATCACTGGTGATTGGAATGCAAAAGTTGGAAACTAAGAAGAGTCATTGGTAGCTGGAAAATATGGCCTTGATAGAAGTAATGCTGGAGATCGCATGATAGAATTTTGCAAGACCAACAACTTATTCATTGCAAATACCTTTTTTCAACAACACAAACGGCAACTATACAAATGAACTTCACCAGATGGAGTACACAGGAATCAGATTGACAACATCTGTGGCAAGAGGAGATGGAAAAGTTCAATATCTTCAGCCAGAACAAGGTCAGGAGCTGATTGTGGAACCGACCATCAACTGCTCCTTTGCAAGTTCAACTTGAAGTTGAAGACAATTAAAACAAGTCCAGAAGAGCCAGAATATGACACTGAATATATCCCTCCTGAATTTAGAGACCATCTAAAGAATAGATTTGATGCATTGAACACTAGTGACAAAAACCAAAGGAATTGTGGGATGTCATCAAGAAAATCATCCATGAAGAAAGTAAAAGGTCATTAAAAAGACAAGAAAGGAAGAAAAGACCAAAATGGATGTCAGAAGAGACTCTGAAACTTGCCTGTTAGTGAAAAGTAACTAAAGCGAATGGAAGAAATGATAAGATAAAGGAGCTGAACAGAAGTTTTCAAAAAGTAGCTTGAGATGGCAAAGTCAGTTATTATATTGAAATGCACAAAGACCTGGAATTAGAAAACCAAAAGGAAAGAAAATGCTTGGCATTTCTCAAGCTGAAAGAACTGAAGAAAAAATTTAAGCTTTCAATTGCAATATTGTAAGATTCTATGGGCAAAATACTGAATGATGCAGGAAACATCAAAGGAAGATGGAAAGAATACAGAGTCACTGTACCAAAAAGAATTAGTGGACGATTATCCATTTCAGGAGGTGGCATATGATCAAGAACCAATGATACTGAAGGAAAAAGTCAAAGCTGCACTGAAGGAATTGGTGAAAAACGAGGATCCAGGAATTGATGGAATACCCATTGAGATGTTTCAACAAACAGATGCCCCACTGGAGGCACTCCCTCAGCTATGCCAAGAGATTTGGAAGACAACTACCTGGCCAACTAACTGGAAAAGATCCATACTTGTACCCATTCCATTCCAAAGAAAGGTGATCCCACAGAATGATTATCAAACAATATCATTAATATCACATGCAAGTAAAATCTTACTGAAGATAATTCAAAAAAGGTTGCAGCAGTATATTGCCAGAGAGCTTCCAGAGATGCAAGCTGGATTCAGAAGAGAATGTGGAACAAAGGATATCATAGCTGCTGTCAGATGGATCTTGGCTCAAAGCAAAGAATACCAGAAAGATGTTTACTTGTGTTTTACTGACTATGCAAAGGCTTTTGATTGTGTGGATCATGACAAATTATGGATAACATTGAGA
>NW_006921707.1:9587828-9600534 GCF_000298275.1 Orycteropus afer afer | reverse complement strand
TATATATCACTTTCAATTTCTAAGGAGTGGCATAGTGCCTAAGGCATTTGACTGCTAACCAGAAGGCTGGCAGTTCAAACCCACCAGCCAGTCCTCGGAAGGAAGACTGGGCAACCTACCTCCGTAGAGGTACTGCCTTGGAAATTCAAGGAGGGGTCGCTATAAGTCAGAAAGGACTCAGTGCAATGAGTTTCGTCCCTATGAAGTTATGTTGCCTAATCTTCCATCTGAGTAGTGGCTGGTGGGTTTCAACCCCAGCCTTCTGGTTAGCAGTCAAATGCCTTAGGCACTAGGCCACCGGAGCTCTTATGTGCAGAGAATCACATAATTTCTCCCCATTATAAACGTTTTGCACCCACTTAGTTTTTCAAAGTAGAAATATGGTGTTACTAATGTTTCTTCCCTTTTTCTTAATCATATCAGCATATCAGAGAAACTCCCCCTCCCCCGCAAAGTTTAAATTCAACCTTTTCCTGTACTTCACTGTCGACATTGCATCATCTCAGGCTTGGAATATTAGAAGAGTTCCCTTTTTTTTTGATCTCACTAATTCTACTCTTGCCACACTCCATACAATTCATATTTAATATATCAATGATAGCCTTGTACTTGAATGGGCATTTTTCTTAGATTTGTATACATTGAAAGAATAACATTATTATTATTATTATTATTAAGTGGTGTCTGCCTCTCTAGTGAGATACAAATCAGGCTTTTTAAACTTATTAATAAAATGTCTAACTCATTATAACCACCCCTCCTTGGGTTTCTGAGGAGATATCTCTGTGGAAGTAGATAGCCCAATCTTCCTTCTGATTAGTGGCTGGTGGGTTTGAACACCCAGCCTTCTGGTTAACAGTCAAATACCTTAGGTGTTGTGCCACCAGAGTGCCTAACTATAACTTATGGTATCCAAAATATATAGATATAGCATCCTTATTGTTCCATCCAACTCCAAATCAGAAGACTTGTTCTAATAATGCATAGTTTGATGAGAAAATTTGAACTATAAGAACTATATTAGAAAATCCAACTCAACAAGTTAGACGTATATTATTATTGTTGTTATATGCTGTTGAGTTGGACCCAACTCATAGTGAGTCCTCCTTGGGTTTCTGAGGCAGTAGCATCACGGAAGTAGATTCCCAACCTTCCTTCCAAGGAGTGGGTGGTGGGTTTGAACTTCCAGCTTTCTGGTTAGCAGTCAAATGCCTTAGGCACTATGCTACCAGAGCTCCCAGAAGAAGCATAGAGTGACTAAAATAGGACAGTCAGAGGGAGAATGAGATGACTATCCACCAAGGATAAATTAAATGAACACACACGTTTATGTCATAATGTCTGTGCTGAGTATTTTAAGGTAAATGGAAGACATGATAATATTGCTCTAATCTGTTTTCTTTTTTACCTTCTAAATTTTATGTATTTTGTTATTGTTGAGAATCAAAACAAACAAACAAACTCACTGCCATGGAATTGATTCCTACTTGTAGTGACCCCATTGTGTTTCCGAGGCAGTAAATCTTTACGGAGGTAGATTGCCCCATCTTCCTTCTGCAGAGTGCTGGTGGGTTTGAACTGCCAACTTAATGGTTAGCAGGCAAACTCCTTAGGCCCTTAGGCGCTGTAACACTAGAGAATATAAACAACAAAACAGATAACAATTCAAATTTCTACAAGTACTATTAGTGACATTGATTGCATTCTTTTAGTTGGGCAACCATTCTCACCCTCCTTTTGTGAATTCTTCCTCCTTTATTAACATAAAGTCACTGCTCTGTAATGTTTCTTTCTTGCCTTTTGAATTGCTGTTGTCAATTTTATCTCATATAGCTAGTTCTTAAAAGCATAATTTTTTTTTTTTTTAACTAGTTAAGCTAAACTATTGTTTAGTTTTAAGGAACCTTCAGGGAATATTTTTAGTTTAAGATTTAAAAATTATCTCAGGGTAATGGTATCAGGGGTTCATCCACACTCCATGGCTCTAGAAAGTCTGGAATCCATGAGAATTGTAAATTCTGTTCTGCATTTCCGCCCTTTTAATCAGGATTCATCTATGAAATCTTTGATCAAAATGTTCGATAATGGTAACCAGGCATCATCCAGTTCTTCTATTCTCATGATAAAGGAACCAGCTGTTTATTGAAGCAATTAGCCACACATTCCATATCCCTCTCTCATTCCTAACTTTCCTTCTTCCTCTGTTGCTCCAGGTGAATAGAGAGCATTTGTGTCTTGGATGGCTGCTTGCGAGCTTTTAAGGTCCCAGGTACTACATAATGAACTAGGAGAGAGAACAGAAACACTAAACATGTTATTATGCCATTTAATAGCAATGTCCCTAGAAACCATCACCCTAAACCTCCAAATCAAGGAACCAAATTCCATAAAGTGTTTGGATGTAGCACCTACTCTCTCTCTCTCTTTCTTTTTTTTTTCTGTCATTGTTGTAAAGAAATCTCACACAACTATTGCCAATTCAACTGTTTACAAATGTACAGCTGACTGACAGAATTACAATAGTAAACTGTGCAACTCTATCCTTAATAGATTCAATTTTTCCATCACTGTTAATCCCACTTTTCCACCTCCCTCCCACCCCTGGTAAAAGTCCTGTTGCCATTGAATAGATTCCAACTCACAGTGACACTATAAGACAGAGTAGAACTTCCCCATAGGATTTCCAAGGTTGTAGTTATAGAAGCAGATGGCCACATCTTTCTCCCACGGAGTGTCTGGTGGGTTCAAAACACCAGTCAATAGCCAATTACTAGCTGAGCACTTAACCACCGGACCTCCAGGACTCCTTCCACCCCTGTTGTTGTTGTTGTTATGTGCTGTCGAGTAGGCCCCGACTCATAGCGACCCCTCCTTGGGTTTCCGAGGCAGTATCACTACGGAAGTAGGATTGCCCAACCTTCCTTCCGAGGAGTGGCTGGTGGGTTTGAACCGCCAGCCTTCTGGTTAGCAGTCAAGTGCTTTAGCCACTATGCTACCAGAGCTCCACCCCTAGTAACCACTAATAAACATTATTCTCTATACATTTGCCTTTTATCATCTTTTTATATAAGCAAGGTCATACAATATTTGTCCTTTTGTTATTGACTTATTTTGATCAGCATAATGTCTTCAAGACCCATCCATATTTGTAGCATGTATCAAGAGTTCTTTTTTCCAACTGGCTGAGTAGTATTTCCATTGTATGGATGTGCCACATTTTGTTTATCCATTCCTCTGTTGATGGACATTTAGATTGTTTCCACCTTTTGGGTATTGTGAATAGTGCTGAAATGAACATTGTTGTACACATCTCTTTTTGAGTCTCTGCTTTCTTTCAAGTCTTTTTGGAAAGGACTTGAAAATAGAATTTCTGGGTCATATGATACTTTTGTTTTCATTTTTTTTTGAGGAACTGCCATACTGTTTTCCACAGCAGCTGTACCATTTTGCATTCCCCGACAACAATGATAAGGTTCCAATTTCTTCACATTCCTGCCAACATTTGTTCTTTTCTTTTCCTTTTTTTTCTGTCTTAGCCATCCTAGTGGAAATGAAATGATATCTCATTGTGCTTTTGCATCTCTCTGATGGCTAATGACACTGAGCATCTTTTCATATATTTGGAAGCCATTTGAATGTCTTCTTTGGTGAAATTTCTATTCAAGTTCTTTGCCCATTTTATGATTGGGTTATTTGTCTTTTTGTTATTAAGTTGCCCAAGTTTTGCCTCAAAACTTTAAGGGCACCAAATATCATACAGTTTGGGAAACATGCTACAAGTACAAGAATTCAAAATTATGAATATAAAATTGGGAAAGGGTGCATACAGGTGAGGCATCTAGAGCTTAACCTTTGAGTTTTTGGGGTCATGGAAAATATTTTATAGATATTCTTAGATTTAGGTGAGAACCAAAGTCCATTTTCAACTTTGAGAATTGTTTGAGGCACTCTCTTCTCCATTTATCACAAGACTTATCCTTCCCTAGCCCACTTTCTTTTATCCCACTATCCAGTACTCTCTGACTCTAACAACTCAAGTTAAATCTATTATTTTTGTTTTTACAGTTGTCTTGAAATTGACTTGGAGATTTACTGTGTGATTTCACTATTTCACACCAGTGGACACATCCTTTGCGATATACCTCTGAGGGATGTTATGGGTATATCTGAAGTGTTATGGAACTAGGAGACAGAATGAAGAAAAGACGATGAGATTTATATATGATATCAGCCACATTCTAGAGATCCCATTTTTTCATAAGAAGAACATTGAAAATAGTCCAGCAGACTATTTCAGTGATATTTTAAAGCTTCATCTTTTAAGATCAAAGACCTTGGAAAGTTCAAGGTGCTTTACTGAGTTGGAACTCCTGCCTCTCTCTCTCTCTCTTTTTTTTTTCTTTAACATTCTTATCTCTTTTGAAATCTTACTGAACACTGTTGCATATCTCTTACCCTATTTCTCAAGCGGTTATACTGTAAAAATGGTGTCTGTTTCATGAAATGCTCTCCCCAAAGCAATAGTGCTTTGATTTTTATGAAATAAAGGGAAAGACGAGCTGGCTAATTTCTTCCATTCTTGACGCATTGTAACTGAAGTTGAAATGAATGAAAATGTTTGAGTTGTAGGGCTGGTCTGCAGATATGAGAAACTGCTGGAAACCTTAGAATGTGGAATGGCTTTAATTTACTGTGTGGATCTCAGCCCATGATACGCCTGTTTTTTGTTAACTTTCATAAAAGAGAGAGAAATACACAGAGGAAAACATTTTCAGAAATGGCTATAGTTGAAAAGAACCAGTGCTTGAAGCTGTAGGATAGTTATTTACATTAAACAATGGGGTATTGTTTTGAAGGACTGCATGAGGAGGGGTACAGAACTTCCGGGAATGTGGAGATATATACTTATTAGTGAGAATGCAAATAGATTATGTGTTATCAAATGGCTTTCTCCATTAACAGATGGTACTGGAGATGCCATTAGAACACCAAAGCTAGGATTTGGTGTGATGGATAGGAGACCATGAGAATGTAACCTTACTCTCTACATCCAGGATATTATCTTCAAACTTTCTCTATTTGACCTAATATCGATTTATTTGATATTGACAACAGGACTATTCCTATTAGTTGTTCTCAAGTTGATTCTGATTCATGGTGACCCAATGCATTACATAGCAGAGCTACTTCATAAATTTTCTTGGTTGTAATCTTAACAGTAGCAGATTACCAAGCTTTTTCTCCTGCGGTATTGCTGGGTTGGTTTGAACTGCCAACCTTGGGTTAGCAGTTGAGAACAAACCATTTGTACCATATAGGGACTTTAACAACTGAGCTAAAGAATATAAAATATTGTTTATTCTCTCCTCCAATATTACTTGCTCATTAAATGAATATAATGGGGTTCCATGGTGGTACCATATTGGTATTTGTTCCTAAGTTTTTACACTTTGCACAGCATTTCTCTGCCCTGCTGAGAACTGTAACCTCAGTCTCCTTCAAACTATCCAAGTTGAGTATCCTGGAAAATTTATGGCAACTTTTACTCACCAGGCGTTTGGTTTTTATGCCTTGTAAATATGAAGTAGAAGAAGGAAGTCCCTGCCCCCATGCTGTAGAGAGGACAGAATAGCTTTATTATTCATGTCTCATTATCATACCCTTAATCTTCTCTTTTTTTTTTCTTTTAAAGGTAGTATTAAAACCATCTGGGGTGCTTTGAAGTCAGTTGATTTTACTAAATTAAACTTTCTCTGATTTTGTCCTTTCTTTATGCTACACCATGTAACACTTGATTGACTCTGGCACAAGTACACCTGTGTTTATAAATCTGGCAATTTAGTCTGTTGTTGAAGGAAGCTGGAGTCAGAAATTTGTGCCAAATTAAATCTATTAGCAGGGTCCAGTTTTTTTTTCCCCTTGATATTTTCTTAGATTAAACATTTCCCTGTGTGGATAAAGATCTTTGGCTTTGAGCATATCAAGTTATTTAAAGAGACAGTATAGTATAGTAATTAAGACTGCAGACTTTATAGCCAGAGAGAAACCAAAAAACCCAAACCCCTTGCTATTGAGTTGATGCCAGCTGATAACAACCCTTCAGGCAGAGTATAACTGTCCTGAAGAACTGCCCTATAAGGTTTCCAAGGCTGTTAATTTTTGCGGAAGGAAATTGTCACATCTTTCTTCCATGGAACAGCTGGAGGGCTAAACTGCCAATCTTTTGGTTAATGTCTAAGCACTTAACCACTGCATCACCAGGGCTCCTTAGTCAGAAAGGAGAGGATTCCAATTCTAGCTCCACAATGTATTGTGTGATCTTAGGAAAATTATTTTACTTCTTTGGGCCTCAACAGCCTCAATTGTAAACTGGTGATTATGATAATTAACCAAAAGTTTGGAGATTTGAGTTTATTCAGATGTGCCTTGCCAAAAAGGTCTAGAGATAGATCTACTTCTGAAAGAATCAGCTATTGAAAACCCTGATGGAACACAAATCTAGCCTGATATACATGGAGACACAAAGAGTCAGCATCGACTCTATGACAACCGGTTCTGGTTCTGTGTAACCAATAGGATATTGTGGAAATGGTGGTGCAAGACTTCTGATATTAGGTAATGAAAGACATTATGACTTCTGCCTTGTTCTTTCTCCTGGACTGCTCAGATTAGGGGCTGCCAGCAGCCATGTTGTAAGGACAGTCAAACACCCCATGGGAAGTCCCACATGGGGAGGAACTGATTCCTGCCAACTATCAGTACCAGGTGAGTGAATCATCTTGGCAGCAGATCCTCTAGCCCAAGTAAAGCCTTCAGGTGACTGCAATCCTGCCCAATATCTTTTCTGCAACCTCATGAGAGACCGAGAGTTAGAACCAAGCCTCTTAAGCTGCTCCCAACTTCCTGACTCACAGAAATTGTGTGAGATAATACATGCTTATTGTTTTTTGTGTAGCCAAGTTTGGAATAATTTGTTATGGAGCAGTAGATCAGTAACACAATTATAATAAGAGTATTTCCTCATAGGGTTGTTGGGAAGATTAAATGTGACAATGGAAGTGCTTTGCACAGAGACTGGTATGTAATAAATATTTAGAAAGATAAGATCATTAGTTATGGATGGAAATTTACATTAGGTGACCAATCCTCCTCTCTAGTACCTTCACTCCAAACCCCTTACATAGGCTCTGCTTTTACTTACTGAATAATTTTGTCTTACAGCAGGTTCCTGAGTGCATAATTAGTGGGGTGGTGTACTTCACACTTCTTGTGTCCTGTGTCAATCCTCTTGACCTACTTCTTAACTTCAGCCTTGCTGTGGTCAACCAGATGTAGACCAGCATTAATCCAATGACAACTGCCTCAACTGCATCAAGTTTCTTTAGCTCTATCTCAGGGCTTTTTGATGGCTCCCTGTAACACACCCACATAGACCCTTTCAACCATTTGGATGGTTGCATTTGTAAATTTGTAAATTAGGCTGTACAAGGAAGCTACTGTCATGTCCTGTGGGGAATGGGAAAAAACAAAACAAAACAACAAACAAACCCGTTGCCAGGAATTGATTTTTGACTCATGGCAAGCCCATGTATTGTAGAGCAGAACTATGCTTCTTAAGGTTTTCAAGGATGTGATCTTTTGGACACAGATTGCCAGGCCTTTCTTTCAAGGCATTGCTGAGTGGTTTGAACTGGTTAATAATTTATGCCACCCAGGAACTCCATGGGAAATGAGAAGTGGTAAATACTTCCCCTTTCTGTTCCTTAGTTGCATGATTCTAGGGAACTTTCTACAAGGTTCCTTAGAATGTCTCTAGAAGTGTTAAGACCTGCTGCTCACAGTGGAGAGCTGTTCAGTCTTGTACCTTTGATTGACTTTCCTTTTCTATCTCACTTGTCCCAGTCCTTCACTACTGTTCTGTGGGCTCACTCACTGTCTAAAAAAAAAAAAAAAAAATTGGTTGATGTTCATCCATTTCAGGAGATGGCACATGTTCAGGAACCATTGGTATTGAAGGAAGGACATGCTGAAGTATTAAGGGGTGAAGCAGTAAAAAAAAAAAAAAAAAAAATACCTGCCTGCAAACGCTGCACGTCTCTCCTCTGCTCCTTGCGAGTAACCCTTGGTTGAGACAGATAGATGGCTCTAATAGTTGGCAGAGGGTGGTTTGCTTGATATGTGTTTATGAAACCATTACCATGATATAGTAAGACCTGAGAAAGCTAGAACTTGTGTAATGCAGAAACCTGTCAGGAAAGGAAAATTCAAATATTTTCCACTAACATGAGTATAGAAAAGTAGTAAGCTTGCATGCAATCAAAAGTGGAAAAATTGCAAGACCTGGAAAAACAAGGCAGTCCTGTTGAATTCTGGCTGTCATAGGTTTTTGTGCTTGCTTTATCGCCTTCTGTGGTTTTCTACTGTTCTGAGGATAAAGTTTCAAATATTTCATTTTATGTCAGGGGCTTCCACAAGCTGAGTCCTACCCACATCTCCAGACTGATCTCAAGACCTGCCATTCCCTTCTTGTCTTTTTTCTGGCTAACTTATTGAACTTTGTTCAATTACTTTTATACAACAATCTCCCTGTTGTCTCTGGACCATGAACACATTGTTTCTTCCCCTCCCTTTGCTTGAAGAATTGCCACTTGTCCTCCAGGTCTTCTAAATCCATAGGTAGGGTTCACGGATGTCACTTTAAATATCCCCATTGCAATTTGAACTTCTCTTTTCTTCACACCTATTGCACGTATACATATTTTCTTAATGTTTGGAATCCCTTGGTGTGGCAAACAGTTAATTGCTTGAGTATTAACCAAAAGGCTGTTTGAATCACCCAGAGACCACCTGAAAGAAGGTTTGATGATCTGCTTGCAAAAAATAACAGCCTTGAAAACCCCATGGAGCCCAGTTTTACTCTTTACATATGGGTCTCTGTAAGTGGAAATTAACTCTAAGGCAATTGTTGTTCTTCTTCTTTTTTAATGGCTCTTTCCTGAATGTAAACTCTGTGAGGAGAGTGATTATCACTGTCTTGTTCTCTATTGCTTACTATTTGGCCTAGAGAATTTCGTAATAAATATCCATTAAATGAAAGAAGGGTTTACCTGGGCAAAATTTCACTTTACTAATGCTTTTCTGTGTTATCATTTTTTTTTTTTCAAATGCCTTAATCTATCACTTTAAAACATGACTGATAATTTCAAAGAAGGAGCTCCAGTGTTGTAGTCGTTAAGATATTTAACTGCAAACCAAAAGATCAGTGGTTCAAACCCACCAGCGGCTCTGCAGAAGAAAGATGAGGTAGTCTGCTTCTGTAAAGATTTACAGCTTTGGAAACCCAATGGGGGTTGCTATGAGTTGGAATTGACTTGATGGCAGTGAGTTTGGTTTGGGTTTGGAATATTTCAAAGAATCTCCTTAAGCTCTGAAGCAAGTCATCACATTAATAAAACAAATTTGTTGTTAGTAAAAGGATTTGTAGGTTCTCTTCACTTTACAAAAAACAACACAGAGGATTGCGTCAGTTGAAAAGCACTCTAGTTACTTTAGGCCATAATTTAGTTATAAGATTTGATTGATAGACAACTTTTAGAATACACCTCTACTGGATAAAGTCTACTCCTACTTAGAGATATTAAAACTTATAGTGTCCAATCCATGTAATCTAAGTCTGCTTAAATAGGAAAAAAACCTTTAAGCTTCAAGTAGATGCAGGAAGAGAACCCTGCTAATAGGTTAATAAGATAGAGGATATTTGCATCCTAGAAAATCTATCAGTCATTTCAGACATAACAACACTATTCAGATGGCTTGAATATTTAAGGATGGAAAATTTTTCTTTTCTTTCTTTATTTTTATTGTGATTTGGGTGAAAGTTTATAGTGCAAATTCACTTTCCATACATCAGTTCACATATACTTTGTCCCATGACATTGACTACAATTTACCCCAATGCAATAGCTCCTCTCCCACTTCCTCCTGATAGTTACCTCTTCCCTGTGTCCATCCCTCCATGCACTCCTGCCCCCTGAGCTGTCTCCATATGCATAAGCAGCCCTTCTTTCTCCCATGATTGTTCTCTCCAAGGAGTGTATCTGCCTCAGGTAAATGTTCAACTTATATGACTGTTTTTTGTTTGGTTGGAAGCCACAGGTGTGGGTTCAGTTCCAGATCTGAAGGGCAGCTAGGGGCCATAGTCTCAGTGGTTCCACCAGGCTCTATCAGACGAGCAAACATCGTCCCTCCTTTTTTTTTTCCAAATGATTTTGAGTTTTGTCCTCCTTCTCTATCCAGGATCTCCTACATAGATCTTCCTCTGAGTGGTTGATAGTGCTAACTGGGCACCATCTTGATAGTGGTAGCCGGGCACCATCTAGTTCTTCTGGTCTCATAGTCATATAGGCTGAGGACCGCATGGTGTACCAGTTGCTTGGACTAATTATTTCCATGAGTCTTTGGTTTTCTTCTTTCTTCTTTGCTCTGGATGAATAGAGACCCATCGTTGTATCTAGATGGCTGCTTCCAAGCTTTTAAGATCCCAGTCTCTACTCACCAAAGTAGGAGGTAGAACAATGTTTTGTGTCATATGTTATGCCAATTGAGCTTGATGTCCCCTGAGACTATGGTCCCGAGCCCACAGGTTCAACTACTCAGTCCCTCTGAGTAGCTGGCTGTGACCAAGAAGTGACTACAACCTTGACCATTGTCAGAGCTACCATACACCTGGGAATTCTTACAGAACATACAAATATACTTTTAGAACCATTGTCTGCCAACCCTATACATGATTTTGGGTACACTTCCCCCTGCATAGACATACCTAAATAGTTCAGCCTGTCCACCCATCTATCTACCAATATACCCATGTTTTCCTTCACTGACAGTGCAGTACTGTATGTGCAAAAGGGTTAATCTTTGTTGTCTCTACCTCCCAAGTACCTCTCTATGTCGTCCTCTTCCTCAATGCTATCATATTGATCACTCACATTTGGTACCCTGCCCTTCTCTTCACCCAAATCAATTACTTATCTCTGCCTACCTAACCGTGTTCCCTAACCTCCCCTTCCACCCCTGGTAACCAACAAAAAAATTTCCTTCCATATATAAACCTTTCCTTGACTTTTACAATAATGGACTAATATAATATTTGTCCTCTGTGATTGACTTATGTCACTCAGCATAATATCCTCCAAGTTCATCCACATTACACAGTGTTTTGCAGATTCTACGTTATTCTTCAGGGTTGCATAATATTCCATTGTGTGTATGTACCATAGTTTGGTTATCCATTCCTCAGTTGATGGATACCTGTTGTTTCCATCTTTTTGCTATTGTAAATAGTGCTATGATGAACATGGGTATGCATATGTCTGTTACTTCTTTAGGATAGATATATACATAGTAATGGAATGGCTGGGTGAAATGGTATTTCTAATTCCAACATTTTAAGGAATCTCCATACTGCTTTCCACAGTGGTTGTATCATTTTACAGTCCCACCAGCAGTGTATGAGAGTCCCAATCTCTCCACATCCTTGCCAGCATTTGTTATTTTCTGTCTTGTTGAACTTTGCTGCTAGTGCTGGGACAAGATGGTATCTCATTGTTGTTTTGATATGCAAGAGATGGAAAATTTTAAGAATGAGATTATACTTCAAAGGGAGCCCTCCTGTTGCAATGTTTAACTGCTTGGGTGCTAATTTAAATGTCTGTGTTTCAAATCTACCAGCCTCACCACGAGAGAAAAGATCTGGTGATCTGCTCCCATTAACTTTACAGCCTAGCAAACCCTATAGGGCAAGTGTCCTTTATTATATATACATTGTCATTATGAGTCAGAATCAATTCACTGCCACACAACAATAATAACAACAAAATTATGCTTCAAAATACATTAGGATCACTTACAGCAACTTGTGTCATCTATCATCAGATTGTCTAAATTAGTAAACTAATACTGAAAATCTGGAATTGTATCAGAATCATGTTATGGTCTCGGGCAAGAAACCTTTGAATAATGTATTTTCAATACAGAAGTCAACCCTTTGATAGATCAATAATGAACAAAGGTAACTTCCTTGATGCTTTACAAGGTCAAGTTTATCATGTCCTTCAAGATTATAAAGACTGTATACTTTGTGTCACAAGAAACCATTCGTTCACTCAGCCAATACTTATTAAGTGTAATACATACTCACACATACCCCACATGGGTGGGGGCAGTGGTAGTTCGGTGGTAGAATGCTTGCCTTCCATGTTGGACACCCAGGTTCCATTCCTAGTCAATGCACCTCAAGTGTAGCCACCATTGTCTGTCAATAAAGACTTGCATGTTGCTATTCAGCATACTTGCATGTGTGCTGAACAGGTTTCAGTGAAGCTTCTAGACAAAGATGGACTAGGAAGAAAGCCTGACAATCTACTTCCAAAAATTAGCCAATAAAATCCTATGGATCTCACAACAGTCAGACCCACAAACAATCATGGGGATGGTGCAGGATTAAGCAGTGTTTTGTTCAGTTGTGCACAGGGTCACCATGAGTAGAGAGGATCAACTCTATGGCAGTTAACAACACCATATTAGGTATTCTTCCAGCTGTAAGAGTAAAACATATATTAGAATATTTTATTCAAATACAAATTTTACCATGGCAAAGACTTTGTAAACATGTCAAGGAGAGGGAATGGTTGACATTATTTTATTT
>NW_006921707.1:9573080-9585602 GCF_000298275.1 Orycteropus afer afer | reverse complement strand
TTTGTTTTGTTTGTATGTTATCTATACAGGCAGGGTACTGTGCTGTGCTCCTCTATTCACTAGTTGACAGCACTTATACACTCACCACCTGTCTCTTTTCATGCTGTCAGCCTCTCGTATATCCTTGCCAACCCTGGCAAACAGAGCCTATTCTTAGGTCCCTGGAATCTGAATGAGAATGCTATCACTTTAAAATGCAAAATGGCCACCACTCGTAAACACTCAAACTGGCCATACCCTCGGTCATTTTAAATATCCAAAATGGCTGCCACATCTAAACAATCAAAATGGCTGTGCCCTCCAGACAGCAGAAAGTCCACAGCTCAGGTTGTCCCTTCCTTGCTATTTCCATTCCTAGTCATAGGCCACCAGAGCAGTTGTCCCTGCAGCCCTTAGTGACTGGGACTGATCTTTAGGTCAATTCTCGGGTCCCAACACCACTTGGAAATACTCAGGCTGTTGGTCTCATCAGAGTAGCTGAAACTCCGACCATCTCTGTACTCACTGTTTTCATTCAGGTTTTTCCCCTAGTTGGTGCCTAATCCACTTCTGTATAGTTCCTTTCAAAGCTCAGGGTTCCAGGCTTGTCTTCTGTATCTCTCTCAATTGGTTTTTCTTTTCTTTGTTGAAGAGGGTCTGTGTCATTTGTCTGCCTATTCCTCCATTTTACCAGAAGTCTGGTTGACATTGTTGAGAATTTATGTCAGCTTGGTTACAAGTAATTGTAAATAGATTTCCCACAGTGTTTTCTGAAGAATAAGGACCTTCCAAAGAGGAAATAGTACCATGTATTTCATCCGGGTTTAGTTATAACAACAGTTTGCTTGAAGACTAGAAATGTTTTTTTTTTTTTTTTTTTTTAGTTAAGGAAATTGAGACTAACTGAACTCACTTACTTCTTGCTCAGTCATAGGAGCTTCCTGTGGTAGAGCTGACTCCCTTATCCTTCCCCTATGATTAGGGCAGAGTCAGTCAGACATCATGAATTGTTGCTGTTAAGAACCAGAGAATAGTTATAATCAGGCCAAAGGTAATAGACAGTCCTAGAAACTAAGGAAACACCACATTTTAATCCAGATTTGGTAAGGCATGATGCAGTAAAAATTAATTCCTGGGACAAGACTGAAGAGATCTTGAATGTGCAATCTGGATTGTGGCTCTGGAATGTGGGTGGGTATCTGAATCATCTGTGAAATATATTAAAATTGCAGATGTTGGAAGTCAGCTCCAGTGCTTCTGATATATACCAAAATGTGAGAACCACTCTCCCTGATGTTAAAACTCACTTGACAATGAACTCTCTGCCATACTTTCTCAGGGATCTCCAGAATCATTTGGTGAGACAATAATTTTCCATGGTGCCCAAAGTGGGCTCCTTTTATTTCTAAAAAGCTATAACACACACACACACACACACAATCACAAAATGACACCGTTCTCACGGGTTAGTAGGTTATGTTAACTAAGGAGATTGTATATGGCCATGAGTGTTGTGATTCACTTGTAAATCAAGTGTTCCTTTGACTAATTGGGCATTGTCTTTTCTGACAGGAATACTGTAAATTTTTCAATGTATTGTTTTCCATATGCTACAAATTGAGTCTGGGTATGGACCTTCTCACCATTGACTATGTTACTAAAACCGAACCATAACCAAACTCACTGCTATCAAGTCGGATCCATGGACCTTCTCACCATTGACTATGTTACTAAAACTGAACCATAACCAAACTCACTGCTATCAAGTCGGATCCGACTCATAGTGACCCCTTTTTGAGTTACTGAGGCAGTATCACTACGGAAGTAGATCGCCCAACCTTCTTTGTGAGGAATGGCTGGTGGATTTGAACTGCCAGTTTTCTGGTTAGCAGTCAAATACCTTAGGCACTACGCTATCACAGCTCTATGTTACTGTTGTTGTCGTTGTTATGTGCTGCCGAGTTGGCCCCAACTCATAGCGACCCTTCTTTGGGTTACTGAGGCAGTATCACTACAGAAGTAGATTGTTCAACCTTTCTTCTGAGGAATGGTTGGTGGATTCGAACCACCAGCCTTCTGGTTAGCAGTCAAATGCCTGAGGCACTATGCTACCACAGCTCTTTGACTATGTTACTAGGGACTTTAAAACTTCACAAATGTTTTTATTTAAAATGTATATCAATAGTGTATGGAATCAAGTGAATCAGTAACAGTGGGGGAAATATGAACTATATTAATGGGGCTGTTACTATTATTTGCTAAAACCAAAAACAAATCCATTGCTGGTGAGTCAGCTCTGACTCTTGCCAACCCCAGGTGTTTCAGAGTAGAACTACACTCTATAAGATTTTCAATGGTTGTGATCTTTCAGAAGTAGATTGCCAGGCCTTTTTTTCTGAGATGTCTCTGGGTGGATTTGAACCACCAACCTTTCTGTTAGTAGCTGAGCGCTTACTGTTTTTGCCACCCAGTGCTTATTTGGTAAAGCTGATGGTTTGAATGATGACACATTATTGTTTGATTTCCGCCCTCCCCCCCCTTCTCCTTTAAACCTGTGGTAGACTAATAATATCCATGGAGACTTTTTCTTATTTGGAAAAAAGATTTTTTGCTGATGTGATTAAGTCAAGGCTCTTGAGATGGGGAGATTATCCTGTATTACCTGGTCAGCTGTAAATGTAATTTAATGGATCCTTATAAGAGAGGGCCAAAAGATTTTAAAATACACACAGAAAAGAAGGTTATGTGAAGATGGAAGCAGAGACAGGAGGGATGTGGCCACAATTCAAGGAATGCTGGCAGCCCCTAAAGGCTAGAAGGGGCAGGGAATGAATTTTCCCCTAGACTCTTTGAAAGGAATGTGGCTCTGCCAGCAAGTTGATTTAGCCCCATAAAACTTCAGTTTGATTTTCTGGCCTTCAGGACTATAAACTCCATTGCCATCAAGTTGATTCCCATTCATCAGGATCCTATCAACAGAAGAGAACTGGAAACTATAAGGTTTCCAAGGAGAATCTTTATGAGAGCAGACTGCCACATCATTCTTCCAGCAGAGTGCCTGGCGAGTTCAAACCTCTGACCTTTTGATTAGCAGTTGAGTGTTTAAGGACTGCACCATCTGGGATCCTTTCAGTGCTGTAAGAGAATAGATTTTTGTTATTTTAAACCACAAGTTTGTGATTTTTTTTTTTTTTTTTTACAGCAGTCACAGGAAAGTAATACAGGGTTGCTCAATTTTATGCATTTCTTAACTAAAGAGCCACTACCTTTTTAAAAAATAACATTTTATTGAAATTTAATTTATGTAGAATGAAATACACAAAACTAAAGTGAAGAACCACTACTTTTTATAGTATTAAATTATATAAATCCTCGGTTAGCCATGTTTTCAAAAATTTCCTTTTGAAAAGGACTAGGAGAAAGTTTTTCTCTGATGTTTTCTACCAATATCCTGAACATGCATTATGCATTGTATTTTGTGTAGCACATCATTCTTTTGCTAAAATCCTTGAGTTTCTCTTCACAGAAAGCAGCAGAAATTTACCATGTACATCATGAGAAGGTTGCTACAGATGATCCAGCAAATTGGAATTGCATAATGAAGTGAATATGCAATTGAAAAATAAAACTAAATTGACTTAGTTATTGTTATAAATATAGTTTGATCACAAGGGAAAATGAGATATTAATTATCTCTCTGACTTGAGTTATATGTAGTTGATGGGCTGACTTTGAAATACTAACAGAAACTCTCACAGTCCTTGTCTAAAGCAAAACTCCTCTGTCTTTTGCAGTGTTATCTTGAATGAGAAGCCCATTTTTACCAGCTGCTCAGTTTTTCCTTCATTATAGTATTTGACACTGTTGCATCCTAATGTGGGTGTTGCTTATCTTGGGAGTGGTTGTGTCTGATGCATGAATATGGGAAGGAATCATAGCTATTTAACAACTGTTTGCAAAGTCTCCAGAGTTCTTGGGAGACAGCAGGAAACATTAATTCAAAAATTGTTCCCAAAGCCAAAAAGGAGGGAAGAAAAAAGCATTTTATGTCTTAATTTGTTTGAATTACCTCTAAGGAGATGAGTAATAAATGAAATTTAGGGTTAGTACACAGGAAGGGCTCTAAGAGACTGTCTAGACTCTAGGTAATCCCTGAGTTTCACAAAACGACTCCTGAACTTTCTAGAGAAGAAAATTTCTGCCATATTCTTAAATACTTTGAACAAAAGGGAAGTTAAAAACCTCTGTGAATTCAGTCCAATGTCTAAAACACTTTATAGTCAAATTGTTTTCATTCTCTGATTGCAATTTGGTTTTTCTTAGAACCTATAGACTCATTCACTCATTCAGTCATTTTATACCTTGGATTTATGCAATTAATTTTTCTAACTATTTTAAACAATAGTCAAAGTTATTTTTAATTTAAAACTGCAAAATTTCTATTCTTTGTTTTAAAATTTGGAGCCATATGTTAATTTAGCCATGGTATTTCTCTAAATCATCAGTGGAACTGACATTGATGACTATTGATGGCTATTGTTGTTGACATATTTTAAACTACTACTGGGAAATTATTTTCTATTCAAATTTTGTTTATGTCTTCCACATATTTTTCAGGGTATCAATGAAGGTAAGTTTAAATGTAGAATTTGGCTAAGAGGCCCTGTGAAGGAAGAATAAATTTTCTATCTACTTCCCCACACTGTTTCCTAATTTAAAAAAAAGGAAATTTGTTTATGGAACTAAATAAAAAATATATATAAAATATTGTAGAACTTGGTGGACAATTGTACTAACTTATTTATTGATATGGGAGCACTGGTGGTATAGTGCTTAAGGCATTTGACTGTTAACCAGAAGGTTCCAACCCACTAGCCACTCCTTGGAAGGAAGGTTGGGCAATCTACTTCCATAGTGATATCACCTGGGAAACCCAAGGAGAGGTCACTATGTGTCAGATCCGACTCAACGGCGGTGAGTATTTATTGATATGTTGAGATTGAAACCAACTGTATTTCCTTTTCCTTATGATTCCTAGGCTGCAGGCAATGGCTTACTCTTCTTACCACTTTTTAGCACTTTATGGCAACGGGATTTGTCATCTACCACCTGGAACTTTACCTCACACTACTTAACCAGAGCTGCTGCTGAGTTGGCTCTGACTTATGCTGACCCCATATGTACCAGGGTAGAACGTGCTCCATAAAGTTTTCAACAACTAATTTTACAAACGTACATTGACAGTTCTTTCTTCTGAAGTGACTCTGAGGGGACTCAAACTTCTAACCCTTTGGTTAATAGCCACACACTCTAACCATTTGCACCGACCAGGGACTCCTCACTCTACTCAGGAGGCCATTTTCTGCTGTTGTAGAAAATCAGATTTTCTTTGATGAATATCTTTGCTTCAGTGTAGAATGGGTGAAATTTTCCTTGGGACAATTAATTTCAATTTGCTTGACAAGAGCCCCATTTCCCTGGGACTCTTACTTGCATCTATTCTGAAGATTCCTCTAGCAGTTAGGAGGTTCCTGGCTGCTGTCTTTCTTGGCCCCTATGTGATCTCCAAGAATTGAGGTCCAAACCTCTTCCCCAAACTCCTGTCCTCAACAAAACTTTATGTACTTTATATGCAAATATTGAAATGGTTTAGCAATTTGCTACTGAAAATGCTCCTCTCTGGGGGAATAGATTGGTAAATTTTTTGGAAATAGTATGCAACCATTAAAAATGATAGATACACAGACTTTGTAGTAACTTGGAAAAATGTTTATGTTAGTATGTTAAATGAGAAAAGCAGGATGCAATGAGTTGGATCTGATTCAATGGGAGTGAGGCTTTTTCCTTTTAAAATAACTTAAGCATAGAAAAACCTGGAAGAAATTTTACTAAATCATGGTTGGCAAAGAGTGATAAAACCATTGACAATTATCTTCTTCCTATTTTAAAATTATCTTCAAATTTTCTGGAAAGCATATGATATCACTCTATTAGAAATTTAAAACAACAACAAATAACTGTTGCTATGGAGTCAATTCTAACTCTTGGCAACTCCAGGTATGTTAGAGTAGAACCGTCCTCCATAGGGTTTCCAATTCTGACGTTTTAGAAGTAGATCACCAGGCCTTTTTCCTGAGGTGCCTCTTGGTGGCCTCAAACCAGCAGTCTTTTGGTTAGCAATTTAATCTTTTAACAGTTTGTACCCCCGAGGGACTCCCTCACCCTAATAGGAGACATAAGTTTGTTTGCCCATTAAACAAAGCCAACTAACCATCATCAGATATCCTTTGGCTTCCCCATAGCTTGAAAGAACCATTCCTCATTCTATAAGCCAATATGATAGATGAAAGAAATAGAGTGGGAAAAAAATATATAAATTAAAGTAAAATTTTATTTCTCCTAATTTCAGAGAAGTGTAGAGACAAATGTATATGTAATGAATAATTAAATAACTATTTGAATGATTTAGTAAAAATATAGTTGTGACTCCTATGCTAAGTAATTTCATTTTCTAAGCCTGACTCTGGCAACAGGAGATATATATCTAAACAAAGCTCTTTCCTAATGTAAACATAAAGAAGTTGTTTAAAACTTTAATCTGAGATGCTGTACTTTACTAATCAAAACCAAACCCAAACCTACAGCCATTGAGTTGTTTCTGACTCACAGGGTCCCCGTAGGATAAAGAAGAACTGTCCCATAGTGTTTCCAAGACTGGAAATCTTTATGGAAACAGACTGCCTCATCTTTCTCCTGGTGGGTGTGAATGGTCGACTTTTTGGTTGGCAGCAAATGCCTTAGCTAGTGCGCCACAGAAGTTCCTTTTATTTCACTATTCTTGTTGATGTTAGGCTCCAATGCATAGCGACCCTATGTACAATACAATGAAACACTGCCTGGTCTTGTGCCATTTTACTACCAGTGATCATCAAATCTGAATTTAGTCCACAGATGTAGAAATTTGGCCTCAAGGAGTAGCATGATTTACCACAGTGAGCAGCAACACTTAGTCTAGAATACACATCTCCAGACTTCCAGTGGACAGCCTTCCCACCACAACTCTGTGTCTCCCAAAAGCTAAATTAAATTAAAAGTCTTTGGTCTGGAATAGTTTTAGTTTTGCATTGCTGTTTAATCTGACATGTGAAGTGTAAGAGCCAAAAAGTATAAGAAGACAGTTTTGCAGATGGCTGGTTCTGCCAAAACTTGCATACATTGGCAATGGAACTACCAAAGCAATTCAGTCTTTATTATTGGGGCAGGACTCTCTTTCCAACATGAATCACTTTCACAGTGTAGTTGCAGACCATGACCACACTTTGTTTGCACTAGGGAATAGGAAGAGAACTTGGGAAAGGTTATTTCTAAAAACTCAAGTGTCAACACACAGCTAGTTAAAAGAGCCTTTGGGGAAATAGTTTCACATCTAGCTTTTGTGCTTTTTTCCCCTACTTAGATTTAGGGAAAGGAAAGGACATGTATTCATGATTCCATTTTTTTTTTTTTTTTTATAATGGTGCTTTGGACTGCTCTGTTTATTACTGCTCCAGAAAAACAATTTATTTCCACAGTATAATCACCTTGACTAGTTGGAAAGAAGTTTGGATTTTCTATTTCATTAGGCAATGAAGAATAAAAAGAGTGTTTATTGAGGGAAATATGACATTCCCCAACACTGTTCTGTGTTTGTTTCTTGGTAGAATATCAGTAGTATACTCAACCTTGGAACTTGTGCAATTGATGCCAAGAAAATATCAGATGGTTTTAAAGATATGTATTTCCATAATATTGTCTGAAAAATATGCTCTCTGAATTTCTGCCCTCATGAAAGCTTTATACATTAACATAAAGTGGAGAAGTTTTTTTCTATAGCACCTTTAAAAACATTTGAAAAACAATAAATTTATAAAAATGCTTTTCAGATATGTTATATCATGCATTTCTTAAACACTCCTTTGGAATATATACCATAATTTTTTATTTTAAAGATTAAGAACAAAACATAGTTAAAAATTAGCAGTATAGTATGGTCTTTGATCTCCAATTTGATGTCCTTTCCTCTGTGTTTTATGGCCTCTGTTAGAGAGTTCCCATTCCATCTACAGGATAAAAATTCACTAACACTTCTACACTTTCTGCAACAAAGTTCTTCTGAAATTTTACTTCACTGTTTGTGGAAAACATCATAATCTGTACCTTTCTCATTGAGGAAAGAGGTAATGGAGCAATAATAAATTTAGAAATTCCTCCCGTGATAGTATTTTTTGTAGAAACAATTCATTTTGCTGTTTTAAGTCCTGCAACCAGTTATAAAACAGTGATTTAATTAAAATAGTGTTATATTTTGGGAATATCCATTTGTTCTGATAAAAACCACTGCTACTGAGTCAATTTTGACTCATAGTGACCCTATAGGACAGAGGAGAACTGCCCCGTAGGAGTTCAAAGGCTGTAACTCTTTACAGAAGCAGACTTGCCTCATCTTTGTTATGTGGAATGGCTGGTGGGTTCAAACTGCCAGGGTTTTGGTTAGCAGCCAAAAGCCTTAACCACTGTGTCATCAGAGCTCCTTTGTTCTGATAGACTTCATTTTTTAAAAAGCGTGTTTCTGTGAATGCAGTCTTAATAATATAGGATTATTGTCAACTCGTGGGAAGACTGGGCAATCTTCTTCCATAGTGATACTGCCTCGGCAACCCAAGGAGGGGTTGCTATGAGTCGGGGCCGACTCAACGGCACATAACAACAACAACAACAAAGGGGCAAGGAGGCCGCGTCTTCTGACTTCCTCTTACCCCACAGAAGACAGAATCACATTAGTAGCCCAAGGCCTATTTCTGAGAGGCCAGACATGCTGCCTCCCTCCAGCTCTTTTGCCAACCCTGGCACCACTGTTCCTCCTGAAGCACCCACCACCTCTCTGCTGGGTTCAATAATTCGTTACAGTGGTCACACAGAACTCACAGATTATGTGGTTTATTAGGGAAGCAACAGGGTACAATTCAAGTTCAGGAACATGCTCAGTTTCTCTCAGCCACCATCTCTCAGCTGACAGTCTCTCTCAGTCTCTCTCCCAGCAGTCCATGTCTCTCAGTGTCTCTCTCTCTCAGCAGTACATATCTCTTGTCTCTCTCTCTCTCTCTCTCTCAGCAATGTGTGTGTCTCTTACATCTCTCAGCCATCAGTGAGAGATTCCTTCTGCCTCTAGGAGGTCTCCTTTTGAGCCTGGCAGAGTGGCCAAACTAACCAATTCCAACATCCAAATTCTATACACCTGAGACAAAGCGAACTTTCCAGAAAATTACTTCATGGTGCTCCCAACAGAAATACCCCAGGTGGATAACTTTAACAATCAGGAGCTACTCAGCTGCTTATGGCAAATTTCACCACAAAGTTTACAAAGACTTATGGCTAGAAAAGCCACACTATGTAATTTACTATACTGCAGCCTGCTTAGGTGATTTTTTGGCCATCAGAAAGGAGAGCATCAGCACTGAAAAAGATTCTGTACTCTTAAATTAATAGTTTTCAGAGGAGACCCCATGATCTTTCTTCTTGATAATGTGTTCTAGACTGTGCTGTGAGTCAGCAATTGCTAGCTATTTTATTATGCTATTGTTTTTCTTTTTCAAGCTCAGGAAAAGGACATGAATGAAAAAATATGATAATATTTGTCTATCTACCACTATACTACTTTTCAACATCATTTTTTATGTCTTTGCTCATTCAGTAAATACCTATGGAAAATCTAATGCTTTCATTCTACCTGTATCCACAGCCAATGTTCATGGAAGCTGCAGTCAAGAAATCAAAGGACATATTGCATTGGGTAAATCTGCTGCTAAAGACCTCTTTAATGCTTTCTGATTAGTCCAAATGACTGGTCCACCATGCAGTGCTCAGCCTATATGACTATGAGACCAGAGGAACTAGACGGCGCCTGGCTACCACTGTCAACCACTTGGAGGGGGATCTATGTGGGAGATCCTGGAGGGAGTGGGAGAGCAATATGCAACAAAACTCAAAATCATTAAAAAAAAAATAGGGGACCACTTTGTTGGTGTGATAGAGCCTGGTGGAACCCCTGAGACTATAGCCCCTAGCTGCCCTTCAGATCTGGAATTGAACTCACTCCCATGGCTTCCAGCCAAACAAAAGACAGGCATGTGAGCTGAACGTTTACATTAGGTAGACACACTCCTTGGAGAGATCAATCATGGGAGAACAGAAGAGCTGTATATGAACAGGGAGACAGCTCAGGGGGCAAGAGTGTGTGGGAGGGAAGGAACAGAGGAGAGGTAACTATGGAGAGAAAGGGGGAGGGGAGCTGTTGCACTGTGGTAAATTGTCAATGTGGTGAGACAAAGTGTATGTGAGCTGCTGTATGGAATTTGAATTTGCTCTGTAAACTTTCACCCGAATCATATTTTTTTAAAGAAAAGAAAACAAACAAAAAAAGACTTCTTTAAAGTTTTAAAAAGCAATGATGTCACTTTGATGATTACAGTGTGCCTGACCTAAGTCATACTCTTTTCCTTCACCTCATATGCATGTGAACGCATATGAAATTGACTCATGTGAAAGGATAAGGAAAAAAGGAGACAGAAAAAAATTGATACATTCAAATTTTGGTGTTGGTAAAAAACATTGACTCTACTGTGAACTGCCAGAGAACAAACAAATCAGTCTCAGAGAAAATGCAGCATGAATATTCCTAAGAAGTGAGGATGAAAAACATCATCTTACTTACTTTGGACATGTTATCAGGAAAGACCAATCACTAGAAAAAGATACCACATTTGGTAAAGCAGAGGGTCAGCAAAAAATGAGCAAAACCCTCAATAAGATGGCTTGACACATAGTCACACAATGGATTCAAACATACCAGCAACCATGAGGATGGCATAGGACTGGCAAAGTTTTTTTCTGTTATACATAAGGTTGCCATGAGTAGAGGCTGACTTGATGACAACTGACAACAACAACAATTTGCAAGAGTTAACGTGTCCTGAGCATATACTGTGTGTCAGATTTTTAAAGGACTTTACACATGTTGGTATGTTCAATCCTAACACCAACCCTATGCAACAAGGGCATAAAAGGGTAAGTAAGTGACTTGTCCAAGATCTCATGGTCAATAAGTGTCAGAGACAGGATTTGAAATCTCTGGCTGGTTACAAAGCCACATATCTAACAACTAAGCCATTACATATGCTGTGTGTGTATAAGAGAGAGAGAGAGACAGAGAGATAGAGAGAAAGCAAGTGAGAGAGAAAGCAAGATAGCAAGAGAGAGAAACAGATATAAATAGAGAGAGATTAAAAGAACACATAAGACATGATCTTTCCCTTCTGAATTCTCCCCTTCTGAAAAAAAAAAAAAAAAAACCTCTAAGCAAAAGGGCAATGCATGCACTGGGAGTCACACAGTCTTCTGTATGAGCTCAATTTGCCTAGACATATATCTTCATTATTCTCTAATGGCAAGAAAGTATGACTTGGAAACATTTAAATGGAAGGCCAGAGATATGTATAAGGGAGAATAATCACTTGAAAAGGGGGCAATTTCTTAGTGACCTTTATTTCCTGATTTTGACAAATATTTTAATCTTTAGTATTTCAAAAACTTGAAGGATATCATCATTAAAAATGACTCTTTTATACTTAAATACTATTGGAAACAAATTTCATCAACAGAGTGATCTTTCCTCTCTGCCATGATTTTTGTGCTAAGTGTTGTGGGAAGGAGGGAATATGAAATGTGAACATATTTTGAGTTATCTCCCTAAGTCTGATCAACTCATGTTAAAGAAAAAAATTGGACCAAAACCAGCGTAGCTCTTTGTGTGATCGGCAGATTGATACTACTACACAAATTGATTATGACCAGTTTGTGACCAGTTCAATAAAGAAATTGAGAGTAAGTGTTCAGAAACTCCTAGAACAACTTAATTGTGTAATTTTATGTTTGTTGAATCCAATGTAAAAACAATTGAGTTTGTATTTTCTATGCCTTTTATTTTCATTTTATTTTTCTTGTAATTTGTCTCTATCTTATCTTGCAAAATTATTTGTCCATTTTGGAATGAAAATTAGAAAACAAACAATCTGGTCTTTCATCATAAATAGTTTGATAACTCTATGCTAAGTCACAACCAAGTCAGATTTGTTGTTGAATTGAAATTACTGTGTATTTTAAAAAGCATAACTATTTTAAGCCATATTAAAATACCTAAGTATTGTAAGCCATATTAAAATATGTAAGTTATAGAATTATATATTTTTAAATCCTTTGTCAACTAGGAATAGGATCCAAATAGGATACAAAGGATCTGGATGTTTGCAGTCATATGGAGACAATTTTAACTTTAATTTCATATGAGAAATTTGCCAAAAATTTGGGAGAAGGTAAGCCCTACTGCAGTGTAGTAAATTACTTTGTGTGGCTTTTCTACCCATAAGTCTTTGTGAACTCCAAGGTGGGATTTGCTGTGAGCAACTGAGGAGCTCCTGATTGCTGAAGGTGTCCACCTGGAGTATTTCT
>NW_006921707.1:9560873-9572405 GCF_000298275.1 Orycteropus afer afer | reverse complement strand
AGAAATTACTGTCCATCCATCCATCCATCCATCCATCCAATTGGCACCTACCATGTGCCCAGGGCCATTTTCCAGGTGTTAGCATATACTTCAAAGATTATATATAGGATTGCATGTATATTTGGTGGAATATTTGAAGAAATTTACAATAATATGGATCAGTATAATAGACTCAACAATGGACTCAAACAAACCAATGATTGTGAAGGTGGCACAGAACCAGGCAATGTTTGATTCTGCTATACATAGGTTGCCATTAGTTGGAGTCAATTTGACAACAGTTAACAAGAACTTGTATATTTTTACCTAGGTTTTAAAATGTCTCAAATATTCCTTTATTAAAAAAAAAAAATTTTCTTAAGGATAGTTGAAACCAAGCCCCTTGAGTTCTTTGTGGTTACCCTTGAAAAACTCAGTTCCTCTGAGCTCATTTGCAGAATATTTTTAGATGTCTGCCCTTCAACTGTGCTTTCTCTATTTTCTTGTGCCTGTTATCTTTCACCCCTGTCTAGTTGGCTCCCACCTTTGGAACAGAACCAGAAGATAGCAGGGTGGGACAAGATAATAGGAATCACAGTAGAGTGCAAAAGCTAAAGCTGGAATGCAGCTTCAGAAGTCTCCACCTCAGAAAGTAATTGGCTTTCAGCATGTAGTCAAGGAAGCGTGGTAAATCGCTGAGGGCAAGGTGGCCAAAATGAACACCAACGTCATTTTAGCATAAGATCAGCAAAATGTATGTAACACAGAAATTGAATGATCAGGAACTTATTGCTATCAGTCTGTCTGATTTTCTACTCAGAAAGGAAAACGAAACGGAACTGAATTTCTTGACTGAATTATATTTGGTAAAGTGTAACCTTTGTAATGGGAGCTCTGGTAGCATAGTGGCTAAGGCACTTGACTGCTCACCAGATGGCTGGCAGTTCAAACCCATCAGCCACTCCTCGGAAGGAAGGTTGGGCAATCCTGCTTCCGTAGTGATACTGCCTCGGAAACCCAAGGAGGGGTCGCTATGAGTCAGGGCTGACTCCACGGCACATAACAACAACAACAACCTTTGTAACAACAGTCAAGAAATCAATGGATATATTATTGCATTGGGTAAATCTGTGGCAAAAGACCTTTTTAAAGTGTTTAAAAGCAAAGATTTCATTTTGAGGTTTAAGGTACGTCTGACCTAAGCCATGTTATTTTCAATTGGCTTACATGCATGTGAAAGCTGGACAATGAATAAGGAAGACTGAAGAATTGATGTCTTTGAGTTATGGTGTTGGTGAAGAATATATATACCATAGACTGCCAGAAGAATGAACAAATCTGTCTTGGGAGAACTATAGCCATAAAACTCCTTAGAAGCCAGGATGGTGAGACTGTCTTATGTACTTTGGACATGTGATCTGGAGGACCAGTCCCTGGAGAAGAATATCCTGCTTGGTAGAGGTCAGCGAAAAAGAGGAAGGCCCTCAATGAGATAATTGACACAGAGGCTACAACTATGGGCTTGAGCATAGCAACGACTGTGAGGATGGCAGTGTTTCGTTCTGTTGTACACAGGGTCACTGTGAGTCAGAAATGACTTGATGACATTCAGCAACAACAACAACCTTTGACATTCCACTATCTGATCTCTTTTGGGGGATCTAAAGACATAGGGTGTCTTTAGAAAATAGCACATTTTTTTCTTGTCCTTTTGATTTCCTTTTACTTTATTAATCTTGATTTATCATTAGTAGGTTTGCTATTACGGTAAGAGAAAGTTTCCATCATTGATGTGTTTGCAATGCCAATGTAAAACTGTCTGTTTTACTAGAGCACTGGATGGGGGATGCAAAATCATTCAGTCTCCATCGGCAATTAGGCTGGATTCATAAACAAGAACACATGTGGAGACTGAGGTATTGACTGGAACAGCTAGGTACTTCTTTAGCAAGGTTTACAGAGTCTTAATTTTTCTCCACATGGTGTGCATGGGAGAAGTTGGAGAGGTCAAGATAAAATAAGCACAAGCCAAAGAGAGACTTGTAAAATAAACAGCAACATCTGGCAAATGACTTCCTCCCTTGTACGTAGGAAGGACTCTTCTTGAGGGCAGTGAATGAGAAATGTTTTTCTTGGCAGCGTGTTAGCTTAATGTCCATCAGATCTGGGAATGAGCTTCGCTTAGGTTTATAATATTCCTCCTGTTGATAATGTAGACTCCAAGACCTGATGTTCAAATAACAACCATTCATTTGGCCATATTTAAGAAGCATTAGGTTTACTTTGATGTGTTTTCAAAAGATGTTTGAACATTAAAGACCTTATAATTCTTCATTATGTAAAATCCTGTTTACATTGTCTTAGTGAACTATATCATTTATATTGGGGAGCTCTAATACTTCATTTTTCTTTGCTCAATTAGCAAAATGAACATTAAATTCTAGTAATTCAGCAGATCACTGCAGACATACCAATGCCCTCTGTAATTTCTCAATGCAGAACTACTCACATTAAATGATTAAAAAGGAAGGATTAACTGTGATAACTTAGAATACATCATTATATATCTCATTATTGGCTTTTTAAAGGGAACATTCAGGCCTTTTCTTGCCAAAATAGACATATTTTTATTGTTTTCATGGACTAGGAAAAAAATGTTTATTACATGTAAAGAAAATATAAAAAAGAAAGAAAATACAATTAAACAGAAGTTTAAAAAATGGTAAACACTTTAGAGTCGTTTGCAAGGCCACACCCGTGACAGTTTCTTGACTTTGCGCAATTTAGAGACTGAGTATTAATGAATATAATTTTCATATGATATTAACTATTTTCTAGTTAATCTAAACAGAGAAATAAAAGTTCAAATTCCATTGTGGGAGTTCTATACTTTGTTGTTTCTCTGTGCAATAGTAAAAATGAGCCCTGGTGGCACAGGGCCTAAGACATTTGACTGCTAACCAGGCAGAAGTTTGGTGGTTCAAACCTACCAGGCATTCTGTGGAAGGAAGATGAGGTAATCTACTTCCATAAGTATTTACCACCCTGGAAACCCAATGGGGTCACTCTGAGATGGGATCAACTCAGTGTCAGTGGGTTTTCTTTGCTGTGGGAAGAAATGGAACAATAATGTGTTTTTCCAGAGGGGAAAGTGGGGTAGAAAGTCCATTTCATTTCCCATCTCATTTGTTTTCCCTTCCTTCTACTTGCCAATCCTTGCCATCTATGAAAAGCAGATGGAAGCAAAGTGATTTGCACATAAAATAATTTTATTCTCTGTTATGGAAATTTTGTTGTTGTTGAGTGAATTCTGACTTATCCCATGTGTTACAGAGCAGAACTACTCCATAAATTTTCTTGGCTGTAATCTTAACAGAAGCAGATCACAGGCATTTTCTTCTGAAATTCCACTAGGTGGGTTCAAACTGACAACTTTTAGGTTAACGGTCAAGTGCAAACAGCTTGTGCTACCTTGGGACCTTTGGATTCCCCAGTTTCATGATTTTTATGATGATATTATTTTTTTAGGTGCAGGTAGTTCACATAGTGAAATTAACTGCTATTCTGAATTCATATGTTTTTTGATCCAGGAATCTCAGAGATACTTGTGAACTGTAGGGATATGTGTCATATTCAGAACCATGATCTGTAAGGGAAAGAGAAAAAAATCTGGGACTTTTGGGGCAGGGGGTGGGACGGGGATTATCTGCATAGCAGTTATCTGAAGAAATTACTTGTTTAGCAGTTAGTTATCTGAGGAGCAGTCCTTGCGGGCTCTAAGCCTCCTGTGCAAGCTTGCCCAGCAGTCTTGTATGAGTGTGGTATTGAGGATGTGTGTCACCTTGGCTGGGCTGTGATTTTCTGTGGTTTGGCAGTTTGATTCCTCATGATGAGATTGGATGTGGTATAATCACTTCCATGGTGGAATCTGCTGTGAGCAGCTGATTCATTGAAGGTGAGTTTCCTGCTGGGTTAGGCCTGCGTCCAGCATATATGGAGAAGTTTTGGGAACAGTCTTTAGCTTTTTGCTCATTTTGGATCCTGCAATTAACCCATTATGACCCAAATGTCTAAAGGCTGAGTTCTCTAGAGAAACAAAACTAGTAAAGCTTACACATACATAGAGAGGAATTTATCTTAGGAAAATGGTTCACATGGTTATAGAGGCTGGCAAGTCCCAAATTCTTGGATCAAATGTCAAGCTGGAGGTTTTTCTCAACTCACGCAATTGCAGGGGTTGACAAGCTCAAGATTGACAGGCAGTATAACCAGCTGCTGACTTTGGCGGATGATGAATCCAAGATCAGCAGGCAAAATGTGAATTGTTGGCTCAAAGGATAGTTTTAGGCAGCACGACCAGATCCAGATCCACAGAAAGTTCGTAAAATTGAATCAGCAGCCTGTCATGTTGCCTGTTGATCTTGGGATTATCGTCTTTGCAGCCTGTGAGCCAACAATCTGTGATTTTGATTGCTGATCTTGGATTCATCAGCCTCAGCAGCCAGCAGCATCCTGCGTGAGTTAAGAGAAACCTCTAGCTTGCTCCAGGGGACCTGGAAGGCAGAACTGAAACCCAAAGTTGAGAGGCCTCCACCCAGCTCCTACAGCCTGCACTTTACACTCAGACTTCTAGCCTAGATTTCCTCTAGAGCCAGCACTCTGAGTTCAGACTTCTAGCCTCCTAAACCGTAAGAGAATAAAGTCCAGTTTGTTAAAGATGTCCACTTGCGGTATTTCTATTATAACAGCACTAGAGAACTAAGATAGTGAGGAAAGTTTTCACAAACTTACACACTCAAATTAGTCTGTTGCCTCACCTCACCACCATGATGCTTTAGAAAAAGTAGTATAAAGGATATAATTTACCTTCTTGAATAGTGTGATGGTTAGTTTTAGGCGTCAATTTGGCTAGACTGGTTGCTGCTCTGTAACATAAAGTAACACAATGCAATGTAAGGTAACACAGTGTAACATAATCACCTTCTGTGATGTGATTGGATGTGCTCAACCACACAGTTCCAAAGCAAGTTTCCTTGGAAGTATAATCTGCCTCCAGAATATAAATATATGTTCTGCCAGAAGTCACCTTCTCTTGACTCTGGACTCATCCCTTGTTTGACCTGTGGATTTTAGGATGTAAGTCTAGAGAAGTCTTTGGTTTGCTATCCTACAGATTTGGAACTTGCCCATCCTCACAATTGAATAAGTTGGTTTGTTGAAGTAAATCTCTCTTTCTCTCTGCCTATATATGTATGTCATACTGGTTCTGCTTTTTATTTTTTTGTTTTTTGTTTTAGGGGACACTAACTAAGACCAATAGGGTACGTGGAAATTAGAGAAAAAAGAGGCCATTTCTGTCTAGTGAAATTTGACATTTCACAAAAGAGTAATCTTTTTTTTTTGTGGTGATGTTGTTGTTATGTGCTGTTGACTCATAGTGCATGTTGAGTTATGTGCTGTTGACTCATGTGCATGTTGAGCTCTGACTCATAGCGACCCTATGTACAACAGAATGAAACATTTCCCAGTCTTGTGCCATCATCACAATCCTTGTTATGCTTGAGTCCATTGTCATAGCTAATGTGCCAATCCATGTCATTGAGGGTCTTCCCCTTTTTTGCTCACCCTCTACTTTACCAAGTGTGATATCCTTCTCCAAGGGCCAGTCCCTTCTAACAACCTGATCAAAGTATGTGAGGTGATGTCTCACCATTCTCACTTCAAGGAACATTCATACTGTACTGCTTCCAAGACAGATTTGTTCATTTTTCTGGCAGTACATGGTATACTCAGTATTCTTTGCCAACACCCCAATTCAAAGGCATCAATTCTTCTTCGGTCTTCCTTATTCTTTGTTCAGTTGTCACATGCATATGAAGCTATTTTAAAACACCATGGCTTGGGTTAGGTGCACTTTGGTCTTCAAAGTGACATTCTTGCTCTTTAACACTTTAAAGAGGTCTTTTGTAGTAGATTTGCTCAGCACGATTATAACCTCTGATTTCTTGACTGCTGCTTCCATGGGCGCTGATGGTGAATCCAAGGAAAATGAAATTCCTGACAACTTCAGTCTTTTCTTCATTTATCATGATGTTGCTTATTGTTCTAGCTGTGAGGATTTTTTTCTTTATGATGAGGTGTAATCCACATTGAGGGCTGTTTTTTTGGTGTGGGGTTATTATTATTTTTCAAAATTTTTATTATGGTGGAATATATGTAACAAAACATTTACCATTTCAATCATTTTTATGTATCACTCAGTGACATTAGTTATGTTCACCATATTGTACACCTGTACATCACTATCTGTTTGCAAATTTTTCATCACCCTGACAGATACTCAGTGCCCCTTAAGCAATAACTGTTATCATCTACCTTCACTAGCCACTGGTAACCACTCATGAACTTTGATCTCTATGAATTTGCCTATTACAGATATTTCTTATAAGCAAGATCATACAATATTTGTCCTTTTGTGTCTGACTATTTCACCTGGAGTAACAGGAGCTCTGGTAGCCTAAGGCACTTGACTTCTAACCAGAAGGCTGGCGGTTCAAACCCACCAGTCACTCCTCGGAAGGAAGATGGGGCAATCTACTTCCGTTGTGATACTGCCTCAGAAACCCAAGGAGTGGTCGCTATGAGTCAGGTCTGACTTGACGGCACATAACAACAACAACAACATTTGAGTTGGAGATTAGGGTGAGGGTAGAAGGATGTAGAAGAGTACCTTATGAAGAGACCGCTCAGCAGTCATTTTTTCTTTCTTCTTTTTTTTTTAAATAATGGGAGGACATGTGCTCCTGACTTAGTGTCTCTCTTCAGAGCTCTAGACCCACATGATCACCTGTCAACTGTGCATCCCTCTTCAGTTATCGTATTAAAGAAAAAACAAAACAACAACAAAAAACTAACTCACTGCCATCGAGTCAGATCCAACTCAGAGTGACCCCTCCTTGGGTTTCTGAGGCAGTATCACTATGGAAATAGATTGCCCAACCTTCCTCCCAAGGAGTGGCTGGTGGGTTTGAACTGCCAGCCTTCTGGTTAGCACTCACATGCCTTAGGCACTACGCCAGCAGAGCTCCTAGTTATCCCACAGTATCTTGAATATGTTATGACACTTTAGAAAAACTCAAAGAAATTTATTGTAGAGATCCAAACCAGTTGCTACAATATAGATTTTGATACATGGTGACCCCAAATGTTTCAGAGGAGAACTGTGCTCCATAGGATTTTCATGGTTGTGATCTTTTAGTAGATCAACAACAAATCTTTCTTGCCAGGTGCCCCTGGGTGGATTTGAGTCATTAACTGTTTTGGTTAAGAGCGCAACACTTAGCAGTTTGTGTCACCCAGGGACTCTTTCGAAAGGGGAAGCAGTGCAACCATAAGAAGATATAGCAACTGAGATTTCATTAGTGATCTGGAACTTTATGTTTTGTCTCTCTTTCATATTTGTAGATTTAGTTTCTCTGCTCTACCATGAATGTGGCAGGCAGTGTGTGTCTTTCCCATTATCCTCAAGTTTACATAACAGTTCTAGCTACATGAAGAGATTGCGTCAATTCTCTCTTGGTCCTTGTTCCTTCTAACAAAGGTTAGCAAAGAGTCAAAACAATCTACACCATTTTCTTAGCTGCTCACCTATTTTGAAAAGACACAGTAATTAATTAAAAAGAAACATGTAGACAGTTGGACAAATTCTTGGACCAATGACAAAGGAGAGGTGAGGGGAAATTGCATTCTGTCAAAAAGATCAGTATGTGTACTCTGGCAGTAGTTTAACTCTTCTCTAGTAAACATGGATTAAAGCTTAAAGTTGTCATTTCCTATGATACACCAGAGTCCTGGAAAGTTAGTGCAGAGAAATAGGAAAGACCAACCTGTAATTAGACATGTACCCTGGATGCATGACTACCAAAAGCAAGGTAGGCTCCTAATTCGAGAAGATTTGAGCTCTGGATCACTCAGTTGTCAGTAAACAGAAGCAAGGCAGATACCTAGGCATCAGACAAGTTGTGGAAAATGAGGAATTAATTTTAACACCACTTACTGGGGTCCTGAGTGGTACAAATAGTTAATATATTTGGCTGCTAACTGAAAGGCTGAAGGTTCAAATCCACCCAGAGGCACTTTGGAAGAAAAGTCTGGTGATCTATTTCTGAAAAATAAGCCATTGAAAACCCTGTAGAGCACAGTTTTACTCTGACACACTTGGAGTCACCGTGAGTGGGAGTCAACTTGACTAGTACTGGAGTCTAAGGGCAGAATAGGATAACAGCAAATGTGAACTGAATGATCATTTTAAGGATTGATAGGTGCCAGAGTCTGGGGTGTAACTCAACCTACCAGTTCTTGTGAGGAGAAAAGGCCCTGAGAATCAGACGATGGGCCAGGAAGAGGGAGTCTTATGATAGATAGTAAAGGCTTCTGACTCTATTCACATAGTACAATCAGTGAGCTCAGAAAAATGTGTGAGGTTTTTGTATTTATATGTTTTATTAGCCAAAGTGGGGATATGGAGAACCTGTGAAAACTTACTTCCCTAATCAATTTAAACTTAGTTTATCAAGAACACTGACCATAGGTTGAATCTTATCTTCTCATTGACTTACATTATAGCCCAAAGATGGTTTCTTTTACATAAAATACAATAGTACAACCAGAAAACTGATAATCAACAGTAAACTATAGAAAGGAAAAGCTTTTTTCAGGTGGGAGTCCCCAAGGTTACCTGTTCCTTAAAAAAAAAAAAAAGTGCAACCAATGGCAACTGTTTTAAATAACCATTTCCTTCTGCTTATAGGTAGCGTAGTGCCTAAGGCACTTGACTGCTAACCAGAAGGCTGGTGATTCAAACCCACCAGTCACTCTTCGGAAGGAAGGTTGGGCAATCTACTTCCGTAGTGATACTGCCTCGGAAACCTAAGGAGGGGTTGTTATGAGTCGGTTCCGGACTTGACGGCACATAACAACAACAACAACATATTTTCCTACAGTTTCATTTCCCTTTCATTTCTAAAGGAGATGGTTGTGAACATATATGTAGAAACTGAGTACTATATGCTTACATTTCTTATCTCTTTAAAAGAAAGTTTCCTCAGGGGTTATGTTTTTTTCTGGCTTCCATATTATTTGTTGATGCTGTCCCTTCCCAGAATATTAGCTTTCCCTCTAAGCCTTGAAGGCTCTACCTTGGATGGCAGAACCTCGACAACACTTTCTCAAGGCTCTTCTATTCTCTAGTGTATTCTGTTGTTTTTCTGAATACTTTCTCCTCTTATAGCCATCTCAATCCTCTTTAGTACTTAATTTTTATTTTTTTAATTTATGTCTTTAATGCAAACTGATTTTGCTCTCCACTGAGACAGTCAAGAGAGTTCTCTCTTGTTTCAGAAAAATGTCCCATTTCTTCTCGGATCTTGCATCACTTTTTAAGAACCTAGTTCTGCATACTTGGGTCTGTTCCTGAATAACTTACATTTGTTTTTTTAATACCGGCCTCATAGAATCCTGCTCAAGGTGTCCATTGTATTTCTCACCTGTTTGTCTCTTCCCTACTCTCTTTCTCAGTTCCCAAGGTCTCCTACCATTCACTCCACATGCTTGAATACATGACCTTCTAGAATCCATGCCAGGTTATCCTCACAGGCAAATTTTCTGTTTTATCAGTCTTTCTTTTCTTCAGTCCTTCCTGATCTGGTATATCTTGCCTCCCATCTTTTGTATTTTAATGATCTTTTAATATTCAGGCCTGTATTCTAGATTTTTGGGTCTATGCCTCATCTGTTCCACAATATTTAATAAAATACTTGTGCCGACAATGTGAGATAAATACTATTGTCACCTTTTTACAAATGATAAAAGCAGAAACATTACTAAAGCGTATCATGCCCAATAACTACCTAGTTCTAAGCAATAGAGGAGCAATTCAATCTAGATCTTCTTCCCCCTACATCATAGTGAAAGAGGACACAGAGGTCTCACAGATCAAACATTGATCTCATTGCTTAGGAAATACAGCACATCTACTTGTGGGGAAGACTGGAGTGTGGACAATGTCTGTAATTGATAGTTGCGTGGACAATGACAATGTACTCTGGTGGTATAGTGGGCAAGACATCTGGGTGCTAATAAGAAGGTTGGCAGTTCAAACCCACCAGCTGTTCTGCAGGAGAATGAAGAGGCAAATCTACTTCTGTAAAGATTTACAGCCTTAGAAACCCAGTAAGGGTCACTATGAGTTGGAATTGACTTGATGGTAATGGTTTTTGTTTGTTTGTTTATTTGTTTGGACAATGATGTTTCAGATTTTTAAAGTAATGGATTCAATTTCATTACTAAGTTGAAAATATAACTGTAAGTCACCATTTGTCTACTTGTAGGAAGTTGTCTTCTTGAACCTGTAATTTTGGAAGGAACTGATCTTAAATAGGAATCTCAGGTCTCATTATTAATATTCTTTCTTTTTGGCTATCTGAAGGGATAGAAACTACCTGAAAATTATCCCTGAGAGAATATTGGCTATAAAAGATATTTTTTGGGAAAAATTCCCATGACTTAGAAAACAAATGTTTTTGTGGTATTTAGAGCTAATTTTCTAGGGAATTATTATTTTGTATAGAAAAAACAGCTCAAAAGTGTTTCTTATTGTTCTTTTTCACTTAATCTTATCTAAATACTGCAGTATCCAGTTCTCTGTCATCTGCAGTTATCACAATGTACTTTTTACATTAAAAGGGAAAATATAAGAAGTTAACTACAAATAAGCACCTTGGGGGAGCAGGTTGTTGGGCCTGTGGGCTGGGGACCATGGTCATGGAGAACAACAAGCTCAACTGGCACAACATGGTGTACAAAAATATTGTTCTACATTTTCAGTGAGTATATCCAGGGTCTAACCCAAAACCAACCTGTTGCTATTGCTCGTAGCAACTTTGTAGGACAGAGTAGAACTGCTCCATAGAGTTACCAAGGCTATTAATCTTTATGAAAGCAGACAGCCACATTTTTTCTCCCATGGAGCAGCTGGTGGTTTGAATTGCCAACTTTTCGATTAGCCATTCAGCACATAACTACAGGGCTTCTGTCCAGAAAATACGGTGCTTAAATTAGTGCTTTTGAGACTAGAACAATTAAGATGATGACAAAGTTCAAGATGTGGCTCAGGAAATATTTGCTGTTGTGAAGTGTTGAAGAAAGTTATTGGAAACAAGGTGGTTAAGAAACTGAGACATCAGATTGTTAGATAGATTGTCTGTATGGCTGCTGCAGGAAAGAAAAAGAACTTGAAGAGAAGAAGTGGTAAAGTCTGGTGGTTGAAAAGGTGTGACAGGAATACTTTAAGCTCAGAAGGACAAAGAGTGGGAAAAAGTTGTAAAATCCAATGGCATAGGCCCCTGCAGAAAATAGTGTTTTACTAGAAAGAAAGAGGATCACACAAAAGAAGAAAGCAAGCAAATTCACTCCCTAACTCTGTCCTTGGGGTGTATGAAAATAAGCTGCCACTGCTGCAGAGGTTTCTAGAGAAAGAGATTTTTTTTTTTTTTT
>NW_006921707.1:9554053-9558913 GCF_000298275.1 Orycteropus afer afer | reverse complement strand
CTTGCATGGTTTCTGCTGAGAAATCAGAGCTTATTCTTACTGGCTGTCCTTTGTAGGTAACTTTTTGTTTTTCCCGTGTGGCTTTCAGGATTCTGTCTTTGTCTTTGGTTTTGTTCAGTTTGATGGTGATGTGTCTTGGTGATTTTCTTTTGGGGTCTATCCTGTTTGGGGTTCGTTGGACTTCCTGGATGGATACATTCTCATCTGAGAAAGAGATATTTTTAAGGGAAAACTAGAGTTCAGGTAAGGTAAGGAGACGGGGGAACACTTGGAGAAGGGGCTAAGGCTGTATAGTATGTTGATTTTTGAACAGTAATTTTATAGGGCATAGTGGGAAAGTCTTGGGTAGGCAACACTGGAGAAGGAAATATAAAGTTTTATGGGCTGATGGTACGTACAGCAGTGCTTCTCAAATTGTAACATGCATCCAAATGACCCAGCTGTCTTGTTAAAGTGCAGATTGTTACTCAATAGATCTGGAAGCGAAGACTAAGATTCTGCATTTCTAACAAGCTCCTATGTGGTGCCATGCTGTTGTTCCAGACCACAACTTGATACATTGATAAATGAATTTAAATTAGTAGCTGTAATTATTCATGAAGTAGCTAAACGTGGTCATTTGTTTACTGATTCTGAGATACTGCTTGTGTGTTGAGAGCAGATTGTGACAAAAAATCTCAGTTCTCTTTCAGCCCACCATGGTACACTCAGCTAAATAATGATTCTTATCTATTATTTGGTCATCCTTCATGCCCATTTGTGGGCAGAAATTTTGGTAACATAAAATCTTCCATAGCCTTCTTGAAAAGCTTGGGTGCACCCAGATAGACCCTGAAAACTAAAATAATGTCTATGACAGCCAGAAAATTAGAACATCTCCATCCACATCAAGTTGGCAAAATAATCACATTCTTTTGGCAAACTGATCACATTCTTTTCAGTTCAGCTTTTACTATATTATTTCCTAAGGGAATCTATAAAAAGAGTAAGGAGTAGAAAAATTCTTTCTCTTTCATGAAGAAAAATTCAAGTATTTTCTCTTTCAAGACATTCACTTATTTAGAAAGGTGTATTGCCTAAGGCAGGGGACTCAAGTGAGCACTGAAACTCAGTACAGTGAAGAAGAAAGTTCTGTAATTAATATAATATTTAGCCAAAAGTTTCTTGTGGTTGATCTTATACCTAAAGGTAAAGGACTTGGAGGGCTTTCAAAGTTCATATTTCATTATTAAATAGTTTTGTCTCAAGCCTCTGCTAAAAAATATGTCCATAGATTAAAAGAGTAGCATCCAAGAATTGATCAATAATAAAGCTGTTGACGTCATTACTAAGTTTTAGATCAGTCACACTTCTAACATTTACTTGGGAAGAGTAAATAAAGTGAAAGAATTGGTTGTTAGAAAATTCTCTTTTGGAAAGTAAACCCCCACCCCTCAACTTGGCCACATTCTGCTGGAACAATTGAAGCACCTAAGTGGTCGTTTTTCAAGAATTGTGTGATTCAATAAACAAGTTTTAATGGAAATGAAATATATACTTTAGTTAACCAACGTTACTACATAATAAATGTGTAATTGTGTTAATACTGACATAAAAACTAATGCTAAAGGATAGCTTGAACAGTTCTTTCTTCATTGTTGTGTTGTTGTCATTGTTACTTGCCATTGAGTCAGTCCCGACTCATAGAAGCCCCTCCTTGGGTTTGGGTAGCATTATTTTCCACTTGGAGCAACGCAACAACTTCTTAACTGGTTTCCCATTTTCCACTCTTATTCCTGTATGATCAATTCTCCACAAGCTGCCATAATTGAACCTTAAAAGAACAAACAAAAAATCAGGCCCCATTCTTGCTCATTTTGAAACACAATATTTTCCCAATGCAATTAGAATTAAATCTAACCCCTTATATGATGTGTTGTTGTTAGCTGCCGTGAAGTCATGGTGATCCCACATAAAATGGAATGAAACACTACTCTGTCCTGTGCCTTCTCCATGATTAATTGGGGATCGGGTATTTCTGACTCACAGGGTTTTCATTGGCTATTTTTCAGAAGTAGATCATTAGGTCTTCCTAGTTTGTCTTAGTCTGGAAGCTCCTTTGAAACCTGTTCAGCATCACAGCAACACACAACAACTCACAAGCCTCCACAGACACACTGTAGTTGCAAATGAGGTAGATTGGCAAGAGACCAAATCCAGGTCTCCAGAATGCAAGGCAAGATTCTACCACTGGAAGGGCATCTATACAAAACCAACAGCCAACAGTATTTTCAATGGACAGAGACTGAAACCATTCCCCTTGTAAACGGGAACCAGACAAGGATGACCTCTATCACTGCTTCTATTCAACATTGTATTGGAAATCCTAGCCAGGGCAATAAGGCAAGAAGAGGAAATCAAAGGCATCCAAATTGGTAAGGAAGAAGTCAAACTATATTTGCAGATGATATGATCCTATACATAGAAAACCCATGAGAGTCAACAAGAAAACTATTGGAACTAATTGAGAGATTTAGCATAGTGGAAGGATACAAGATCAGCATCCAAAAACCAGTTGGGTTCCTCTATACCAGCAAAGAGATTGCTAAAAAGGAAATAAGGAAATCAATACCATTTAGAATAGCTCTCCCCAAAAATAAAATACTTCGGAATAAATATCACTAAGGACACAAAAGACCTACACAAAGAAAACTAAAAAACACTACTTCAAGAAACCTTAAGAGATTTACATAAATGGAAGAACTTACCATACTTATGGATAGGAAGACTGGACATTATCAAAATGTCAATACTACCCAAAACAATCTATACATTCAATGAAATCCCACTCCAGATCCTATCAACATTCTCCAAGGATATAGAAAGACAATCACTAATTTTATATAGAAAGGAAATAAATTGTGAGTAAGCAAAGCACTATTGAAGAAGAAGAAAAAATCACACTGCTGGATCTCAAAACCTACGATACAGTCACAGTTATCAAAATAACCTGGTACTAGTTCAATGACAGACATGTAGACCAGAGGAACAGAATTGAGAACTCAGAAGTAGATCCATCGACCTATGTTCAGCTCATCTTTGACAAAGGGCTGAAATCCATTAAATGAGGAAGAGATAGCCTCTTTCATAAATGGTGCTGGCCGAACTGGTTATTCATTTGCAAAGAAAAAAAAAAAAAAAAAGAGACAAGATTTATACCTCACACCACACACAAAAACTAACTCCAGATGGATCAAAAGACTTTAATGTGAAACCTAAAACTATAAATTCACCAAGGAAAAAGTGGGGACAAACTAAGGGGTCCTAATTTATGGCATAAATAGACTATCAAGCATAACCCAAAATGCACAAATAGCAGAAGACCTTCTAAAGATTAAATTCTTATGTGCACCAAAAGATTTCTCCAAAAGAGTTAAAAGAGAACCTACAGAATGAGAAAACACACCTGGCAATGACACATTGGACCAAGGATTTATCTTTAAAATTTATAGAAAACTCCAACACCTCAACATCAAAAAGAAAAACAATCCAATTAGAAAATGGTGGAAGACATGAATAGACACTTCACCAAAGAAGATAATCAGGTGGCCAACAAACACATGAAGAAATGTTCACGGTCATTAGCCATTAGAGAAATGCAAATCAAAACAACAATGAGATGCTATCTCACCGCAGCACTAATAGCAAAGTTCAACAAGACAGAAAGTAGCAAACGCTGGTGAGGATGTGAAGAGATTGGGACTCTCATACACAGCTGCTGGGACTGTGAAATGATAGAACCATTGTGGAAATCAGTATGGTGATTCCTTAAAAAGTTGGAAATAAAAATACCATTTGATCCAGAAATGCCATTACTGGGTATATGTCCTAAAGAAGTGAGAGCCAGGTCAAGAATAGATATATGCACACCCATGTTCATCACAGCACTATTCATAATAGCAAAGAGATGGAAACAATCTAAGTGCCGATCAACTGAGATATGGATAAAAAACTGTGGCATACACACTCATATACAGTGGAATACTATGCAACCCTAAAGAATACTCTAGAATCTGCAAAACATTGCATAATGTGGATGAACTTGGAGGACATTATGCTGAGTGAAATCAGTCAACCACAGAAGGACAAATATTGTATTAGCCCATTATTGTAAGAAGTGAAGGAAAGGTTTATATGTGGAAGGAAAATTTCTTTGTTGGTTCTCTGGGCTGGGAAGGGAGAAGAGGGAAAATTCATAGATAGGTTGGGTAAAAAAAAAAAGAAGAAGAAAGAAAGAAACCAAGACTATTAGTGGTTACCAGGGGTAGGAGGGAGGGGGAAAGGGGAAACTTTTGTTTGGGGGCATTGAGTTTATGCAAATGTGGTAGAATAATTTGGAAAAGAGTAACAGTAATGGTGGCACAACATGAAAAATGTCATCAGCGTCTCTGAGCTATAAATGTGGAAGTTGTTGTGTATATTTTCACCACAATTTTTTTAAAAAAGAATTCCACCACTGAACCACCCATGCCCCCATTATGTGATGTGAGGTCTGGTTAATTCTCTGATCTTATCATGTACCACTCTTCTTTCACCTTCACAAAGTGGCCCACCACCCGGCTTTTGTTCCTGTCTTGCTTATTCCTGTTCCTAACTTGGGGTCATAGTATTTGCTTCCCCTTTCTGGGAATGCTCCTTCACAGAGCTTCACAAACACTTTTATATCTTCTCAAGACATATACTATTATATCTCCTCAAATACTTGTGGAATTCTCAGATTTCTAGATTTTAGACAATACCTTGATGTTTTCTTGCCACAGTGATCCATTTTACAAAGTTTATTATTTTCAAAGAATCATAAAAAATACTAAAAATTTAAAA
>NW_006921707.1:9543405-9553832 GCF_000298275.1 Orycteropus afer afer | reverse complement strand
GGGTTTGAACTGCCAGCCTTCTGCTTAGCGGTCAAATGCCTTAGGCACTATGCTGAAATAGAATTTATGATAACAAATTAACCATTTGTTCATGGTTATCAATATATATATACCTGTTATTGTGATCTAATATTGGAAGGTTCTCTGGGGCTGCTGAGGATCTTTGTCTTTTCACTAAATTATCTTATGCTTCATTTTGAGTTCCAATATCTGTTTTTTATAGTCTTAATAAATAAAAATCTATTCCTCCACATCAAGATATGTCCGTTACTATTTCTTATTACTTTCAGGGACTATCCCCAGCTGTCCTACTCCCCCTTTCTAACTTCCTTTTATTACGCTATATCTCAGAGAAACAGATTCCTGAGCCAAATAAAACTCTGAGTCACTTTTAAAATACAGTTTTATAAATTAAGTGAACACAGATCAGTGCAAGGAATTACTTACATGTATTTTGGCTTCTTGGAGGCACCCGGTTTTTGACTACATGGCTATTTTGTCGTTAATTGAAGTTGCTGGGTGTGTGAGGGGATCCCTGGTGGCACAGTGGGTAAATGCTTGCTGCTAACTGAAAGGCTGTCATTTAGAACCTATCAACCACTCAGTGGGAGAAAGATGTGGCTGTCTGCTGTGAAGATTTCAGCCTTGGAGACACTATGGCACAGTTCTGCTCTGTCCTGTAGGTTTACTATGAGTTGGAATTGATGTCACAGTAGTGGGTTTGGTTTGGTTTCTGGGTATGTGAGAGCAGGATAAATATATAACTAGTATTATTGTCTTCTTTTTTTTAAAAAAAAATGTTTCATATGATTTTGGTCATGAAATCATCTTGTTATTTTGATAAAGATCAGAATATGATTTTTGATTGTGTAATATGACCTCATTTAGAAAAGTATAGGTTTGACCACACTAACTAGTCTTTCCAGAGAGAATTTCTATGGAAGAGCATGATTTAGAACCGCTTGGAACTTCAAATAAAAATATCTTCACAATAATATTTGTGAAGCATGGTGTCAAGTAACCAGTTACTGCCTGTGGTGGTTAAGTTTGTGTGTCAACTTGGCTGGGCCTGGTTGAGTGGCTGGGCAGCTGGTGGTAGTTATTCCCCATGAGGAGACTGGCAATCAACTCCATGGTGGGATCTACCACAAGCAGCTGAGCAGCCCTCAGGATGTGGTCTGCTTCCTGTACATAAGGAGAAACCTTGGGGAATGGTCTCTAGCTTATGGCACACTTGATCTCTGTATGTAGCTGTGTCATTGTTCAGCAGCCTGCCATGCTCTGACAACCTTAGGACTTTCAAAGGACTAAAATTAATGGCCTGCCATGTGGTTTGGTAACATCAGGACTGTGCCGTTTTATTTGTTGACCATGGGCTTGTAAGCCTCAGCAGCCAATAGCTGCCTGAGTGAAGGAAAGCCTCTAGCTCCAGTGGGCTGGGAGCAGGAGGCAGAGCTGGACCCTAAGGTTGAGGGGCTTTCACCCAGCTCCTAGAGCCTGGCACTTTGAACTTGGACTTAAAGCCTCCAAATTGTAAGAGTAAACTCCTGTTTGTTCAAGCCATCCCATTTGTGGCATATTTTCTGTTAGGTGGCACTAGGTTACCAGAACACTGCCCAAAGTCATATTATTTCGTGTTTAAAATTTAAATACTATCTCAATATTTGGCTTGACGACCATAATTTAAACTATTGCTTTAATATATGTAGCCCAATTTGGCACTTAACCCGGAATTCATGTAGCATTTTTACTGAAGGTATGTTTATTTATTGGTAATTTACCAATAATAGAGTAAAAGCTGGTAATACATATTATTTCATGAAAAAGTAATGTGGATTAAATATCAAATGATAGAGAAGCATTATAGAAGTTTTGTGGACATAATGAAGAAAAAACTTAAAAAGTTTATTTTCAACTATCTTAAATGTAAATTGATAAGATCAGATATTCACTTCTTGTTTAAAATTCTTTGTTGAAGTTGCTGTCCATCGTTGTTGTTATGTGTCCTCTAATTGGACCCGACTCATAGTGACCCTTCCTTGGGTTTCCAAGGCAGTATCACTGTGGAAGTAGATAGTGCCCCATCTTCCTTCCAAGGAGTGGCTGGTGGGTTTGAACCGCTAGCCTTCTGGTTAGCAGTCAAGTGCCTTAGGCACTATGCTACCAGAGCTCCTAGGCACTATGCTACCAGAGCTGTCAGTCATAGTTAAGGGCAGTACCTTAATGCCTATTTCATAGTCTCTAAAAGATCATTCCCTTCAGAAAAAAAAATCAATGGCAGACTATAAATACAAAAAGACAGTCTTTGGAGGTTAAAGAAGTTAAATAGTTTTTTTTTTTTTTTTAATTACTGCAGCTTAAAATGTTTATCCTATATTCAGCCATGTAGGTTAAATGGATTTTTTATCTACCATAAATCATCCCTGAAGCTTGTGTATCAGTCAAAAGAACATCTAATTTTTTGCTTGTTGCAAAGGTAAAATTATTCTTGGAAACTTTCTGGAAGACTTTTTTTTTTTTTTTTTTTTTAAAGAACTGTTCACATTTCCTTCGCCTTTGGTTAAGGTAGGGAGGAGTGGCTGAGGAGAAAATAGAGATCAAGTGTTGAATGAATCTCAGCTTAACCTTGTTACTATAAGGTGTGAGAAAGTCTCCATCGCACTCTCTGCTATCAATGACCCACTGGCATTTCTCTGTCGAGTTATCATCCCATAACAGCTTATTTCTTGCCAGGTCATTAAGATCCCCTGCAAGCCTCTCTGACAAGTTCTGCCTCTCAGGAACTCAAGATTAATACTTTAGGGAGAGTTCGGGTATTCCTTGTTATCAAATTGATCTGTGAGAGTTTTTCTTTATCTACCAATGTCAGGAGGCCAGGGTTGCTGCAGAGATAAACATATGCATGTACACACATTCTAAATCCATTCTCTCTAACTTTCTCTTTGTTTTCACTTTTATTGACCTAAATGGTTAATTATCACTCTATGTGATTAGTATGTGTTAAAGAAAAATACAATTTACCTCAATGTTAGATGAAGGCTGATATGATGGTTTGGAGTAATATTTCAATTTGATGTGGATAAAGTTGGTGTTCCCCTAAGGTGATTTTTCTATCAAATCTCTAGAAATCTCCCTAATCGACGGGAGACATCTTTAAATCAAATATTCTTCTTCCCCACATCTTACCTTTATTAATAGAGAAAGCCCTGAATGGGCAGATGTAATCTTTGAGGAAATTGTTTAACAATTTGGAGTTCTGTTTACTCTAACTGCATAAGAGTTTTGGATTAAATGGTTGCTAAAGTGATTCCAAAGGTGCCCTGGTGGCAGAGTGGTTAAGTGTTCAGCCACTAACTAAAGGGTTGGCAGTATGAACCTACCAGCCCTCCTCTGGAGAAAGGTGTGTCAGTCTGCTTTTGTAAATATTATAGCTTTGGGAACTGTATGGGGCAGTTTCCACTCTGTCCTATATCACTATGAGTTGGAATTGACTCAATGACAATGGATTACAGTGATTCCAATGCTCCAGGCCTCATCAATTGCCATGAGATGCTTGGTAAGCACCATACTTACATCCATCATTAGATTCTTCAACATGGTCTTGCCCTTGAGCCCACATACCAGTGGCAACATGTTAAAATAAATAAAGATGATCTCTTCCGAGAGTTATTTGGTAAAGGTTACATGGTTTACTAATTGTGCTAGAGTCCCTGGGGATTCTCTAACATACTTAGCATTGATATTGGCATGTATGGTGAAAGAGAGGGATGCTCTTTCATATCCAAGATGGATATGAAAGGAGTGGTCATTGCAAGTTTAATAATACCATTATATTAAATTTATAATACTTTTAATGATTATCATTATTGTCCATTAAATAGCTATTTGCTTATGAGATTGCTCTGATTCAAAATCATCCATTGGTGGAGAACAGTGTCTAGATAACTTTGCAACTTGGCCAGGACCTTGATGACTTTCAGGCTAAGCTATGAGTGGGTTTTCAGTGAAGGGCACAGGAAGAATACTATAAAAATAAAAAAAAGGACAAGGTTTTGGAGAAGGCTCTGGAGACACAGAGAGATTTTTTAAAATATGGGATCAAACGCACAATAGCAACTTGAAAGATTAGATAGGAAACTTAGGGGACAGTGAGTTTATGTTAACGGAAGGAGAAACAATTCAGAAAAGGCGGGTGAGAACGGCTGCACAATTTGATGTCATCAGTGACATTGAATGGTGCACGTAGAAATAGTTGAATTTGGTGTATATTCTGCTGTGTGTATTTTCAATAGCAACAAAAAATAGATTATATATAAAAAATTATAGTGCCCCATGAGAGTAGACTTATTCCATGCATTGTGAAAACAATTTTTCTTCACAATGGTACAAGAATTAACACCAATTATAAACTGCCACAGGTGATCGCTTATTAGTTTGGGCTGCTCCCACCAGTGAGTTAAGAGTAAATATTCAAATAGAAAGTAATTGCTCCAATAGTATCTTCAGATTTCTTATATTCTGTTAAGGGAATTGGAGGAAGTAAATAGGGCTCAGCAGACCTATAAGAAGTGAGGAGAAGTTATTCTACACTAATAACAATAGACAGGAGCCTAGTGTGGGAAGAGTAGGGGGTGGAGGGGAAATTAATCACCTTTTGAAGACGGATTAACTCCTCTAGGCCCCTACGGTACCATTCAGTACATCCATTTTTACACTAATTAACACCTTTGGGTCCAAATATTAATGAAGGCCAAAAGGGGAATGGTTTGCTCCCCAGTCATCAGAAGAATGAGGTCCATTATTATTGTTTATAATAAAATATTGTACTTATCCCACACTTTTGATCCAAGCTCAAAGATTTTTTCCCCCCTTTCCAAACACTCTCATTAATCCTAGCCCCATCACTGGGATTAAGTGGCTGAAATACTGTATCATTATCTCCATTTTTGAGAAGAAGGGACTAGCCCAGGGAGGTAGCAACTCGCTCAGGCTGCAGTGTGTCAGAGTGGAAAGGGGACACAAAGTCAGGATTCTTGGCCTTCCTCCTTGAGCCAAAAATATTCTTAGCTGATGAAAAGATGTCAGGAACTGACTCCAGAAATTAGCAAATGCTTTTGTTTCTCCTGCTTACACCCTTCTTACTTTCATTTGATAGAAGAGATGTGGGGACTTTTTGAAGGTTCTCCTGTCCTCATGATGATTTCAGAGTCATCACTCCACTGGACAACAGCATTTTTCTTTGATAAACTGTTGCAAGCTCAGTAGTTCTTTGACATTTTAAACTCTTAAACATGGAACACTGGAGGAAAATCTACTGGGGAAAGATAGACAGCTTTAAAAAGAAATCTATTCTCTAAGTGAAGGCAGTGATGGTTTGGTGGTAGAATTCCCTTCTTCCATGAGGGAGACCTGAGTTCAATCCCTGGACAGCCCATCTCATGCGCAACCACCACCTGTCTATCAGTGGAGGCAGTGTGTTGCTATGATGCTGAACAGGTTCTGAAAATCAGCCAGTGAAGACTTATGAATCACAGTGGTCTGATCTGTAACCAACTAAAGAGATGACCCAGTACCAGGTAGAATTTGGTTTCATTGTGCATGGAGTCACCAGGAGTGGGTGGGGGACAATTTAACTGCAGCCAATGACAACAGTGACCTCTCCTTGGGTTTCCGAGGTGTTATCACTAAAGAAGTGGATTGCTCAATCTTCCTTCTGGCTGGTGGGTTTGAACTGCCAGCCTTCTCGTTAGCAGTCAAATGCCTTACGCACTGTGCCACCAGAGCTCCTTTTTTTTTTTTTTTCTTTTAATGACAACAAAAAGAATATTCTCTGAGCATTTGATAAGCCACAAGTCCATTTCAGCAATGGGAGCAATGAGATATGAAAATCATTGAACAAGTAGAGATGTAAATATTCAAGAACCTGGAATGCCTTGAGCGGGCAAATGACCTTCAACCCCTCTCCTTCTGTGCCTTATTCTCCCTATAGATTGCTGAATTTTCCTGTCCAGGTTCCCAAGAAAGTCTTCATTCTTTTCAGTTACAGAATTTATCTGAGACCTGATCTGTAGTTTATAAACAAAAGAATGTACCTTCTGTCACAAATTTGTCTGTAGTAAGCTCCCTGGGGAAATGAGATTCACTGAGACAATTTTAGGTTCCCTGCAGTTAGTTGGTCTGGTGGCATAGTGCCAAAGGCACTTGACTGCTAACCAGAAGCCTGGTGGTTCAAACCCACCAGCCACTCCTTGGAAGGAAGACTGGACAATCTACTTCCGTAGAGATACCTCCTTGGAAATCCAAGGAGGGGTCACTGTGAGTCAAAATCAACTCGATGGTGGTTGTTTTTTTGTAGTTAGTTGCAAATTGAGAGAAAAGAGACTAACTCATTATAGCTTGGGTGACCAGACGTGGTAGAAATTTTTTGGACAGAAATAAATGTATTTGTCTTTTTTTTTTCCTCCATGTGTATTACTGTTGTTGTTGTTGTTGTTACATGCCATCAAGTCAGACCTGACTCATAGCAACCCCTCCTTGGGTTTCCGAGGCAGTATCACTATGGAAGTAGATTGCCTCGTCTTCCTTCTGAGGAGTGGCTGGTGGGTTTGAACAGCCAGCCTTCTGGTTAGCAGTCAAGTGCCTTAGGCACTATGCTACCAGAGCTCCCAGTCATCTACTTGTTGTTGTTGTTAGGTGCCGCAGAGTCGTTTCAGACTCATGGCGAACCCATGCACAGCAGAACAAAACACCACTCCATCCCAAGCCAGCTCCATAATCTTTGCTATACTTGAGCCCATATTTGCTATACTTGAGTAGCCACTGTGTCAATCCATCTCGTTGAAGGCCTTTCCCTCCTTCGTGGGGACCCTCTACCTTACCAAGCATGACATCCTTCTCCAGGGAATGGTCCCCTCTGACAACATGACCAAAGTAGGTGAGAAAGTCTGACCATCCTCGCTTCCAAGGAGCATCTTGGCTGCACTTCCTCCAGGACAGATCTGTTAGTTCTTTTGGCAGTCCATGGTACCTCCAGCATTCTTCACCAGCACCACAACTCAAAAGTGTCAACTCTTCTTCAGTCTTCCTTATTAATTGTCCAGCTCTCACATGCATATGAGGCGATTGGAAATATCATGACTTGTGTCAGGCTCACCTTAGTCCTCAAGGACACATCCTTGCTCCTCAGCACTCGAAACAGTTTCTTTGCAGCTGACCTGCCCAGTGCTACACGTCATCTAATGTCCTGACTGTTGCTTCCATTGGCATTGATTATAGAACCAAGCAACATGAATTCTTTGACAACCTCAATCTTTTCTCCATTTATTGTGATGCTGCTTATTGGTCCAGTTGTGAGGAGTTTTGTCTTCTTTATATTGAGATGTAATCCATACTGCAGACTGTGTTCCTAAATCTTCATCAGTAAGTGCCTCAAGTCATCCTCACAGTCATCTACTTAGTGATCCCAATTTTAAATCCATAAAGCTCTGAAGGAGAGTAAAAGCCTCACTAACAATATCCCTTATTTCGTGTCTTCCAAGACACCATAAAAGGAATTTTAGTTTGTTTCACAATTGTGAAAAAATTTTAAATTAGCAGCTCAGTTTTTTTTTTTTTTGAGGGAGGCACCAGGTTGGGTTCCTGGGTGATACCAAAGGACCTCTGGTGGTACAGTGGTTAAAGCATTCCACTGCTAACTAAAAGGTTGGCAGTTTGAACCCACCAGCCACTCTGCAGGAGAAAGATGAGGCAGTCTGCTTCCACAAAGATTCACAGCCTTTTGAAACTCTATGGGGCAGATTTGCTCTGTCCTCCAGGATCACTGTGAATCAGACTTGACTTTATATGGCAGTGGGTGGGTCTGGGTAGTGCAAATGATTAATGTGCTCTTCTGCTAACCAAAAGGTTGGAGGCTTGAGTCCACCCAGAGATGCCTCGAAAGAAAGGCCTGGCAATTTACTTCCAAAAAAGCACAGTTGAAACCTATGGAGAACAGTTCTAGTCTGACACAAAATGGCTTGCCATGAGCCAGAATTGACTTGACAACAACTGGTTTTTACAGGTTCTTGTGAACCACTGTGAAGCTGCCTTAATTCACCAGACAAGAGGCAAGAAGCTGGTGGCTTCTAGAGATAGGCCTGGGAATTTCTCCAGAGACTGTTTGCTCACATAGCTGGATTTTCCCTCGGGCCTCGGCCCATTGTTTTAGCTTATTTTATTAAACATGAAAAATAAGCGTTCACCATAATTATCTTTTCAGTTTTCAACCATCTACTGAGAGTTCTGTAATTTTACCATAGTTTCATTAAATGAAAACTTTTCTGACTGAGCCGCCAATGATGCTGTTACACTTAATGTTGGATTTCCTGTTTGCTTTGTAATAAAATACAACAAAAATTTGCACATGTTTAATTTTTCTCAAGTCCTCTTTCAGCTTCTTGGGCTTGACATTCCTTGGAGACACACCATGCATTTCCCTTCATGTGAAATCTGAGCTGTAAGCATACTCTGTATTTAACCCCTGCAGCTAGACTCTAGTATAAATTGTTCTTGGGAAAGGCCAGATGGGGTATGACTTTCTAAAACTCTTCTTTCACCGAGTTTCAAGCCAAGTATACCAAGTATCCAAAATAAATAATAAAAACAAACAAAACATTGTTAGAGCCTTTAGGCTATAAGGGCAAAATGAATATAATATTCACAAAACAGCACCGAACACACACTATTGTGGATCAGCTTTTATCAGAGTTAGGGGGTTTACTAGTTAATGTGGTGATGTGATGATATCACAGACTCTTCTGACACAGCTAACCTTACAATTTATGGCCTGTGAGAGTAAGATTTTGTAATCTGAAAACTATAAGGGAAATTGAGAATAGCCATTTTCAACTCTTATCCTTGATTCTGAGAGTAGTTTACTTTAAGCACTGGTTACTTAAGCAGCTGCTCTCATCTCTCCTGTTCACAGCATGAGGCCCTGTCATGAATATCACTCTCAATGCTAGGGCACAGATAACCTGTTAAGAACTCTAGAAGAAAAATCTGGTGGCCCATGGATCTTACACTAAGGAAAAGATGCCCCAGTGACTGAGGTGAGGCCTAATCAACTTTGCCCAGAACATATTGCATTACCAAATAGCAGTACAGTGAGGGGATGTAGGTGGAAGATTTACATTCAGATTGATTCATTTAATCAACAAATATTCTAGGTCACCTACTATATGCCAGACACTGTTTAGGCAATGAGGATACAGCGAAATCCTTATCCTCACAGAGAGAGTATATTTTAGCAGAGGGAGATGACAATAAGCAATAATAAATAATAATAATAATAATAATAAAAGTAGACTATATAGTATGTGAGGAGCCCTGGTGGTGCAGTAGTTAAGTGCTCAGTTGTGAACCAAAAGGTCAGCAGTTTTGAACTCAACAGCTGCTCTGCGGGAGAAAATGTGGCAGTCTGCTTCTATAAAGATTTACAGCCTGCGAAACCCTATGTGGGCAGTACTATCCTGTCCTATAAGGTTGTTGTGAGTTGGAATCTACTCAAGGCAAAGTGATACATAATATGTAAATTAGTGATAAGTGCAATGGAGGAAAGCAAGATAGCAAAAGAAAAAAGAAAATATGAAGGAGGGAGTGTTGCAATTTGGAAAAGAGAGATCAAAGAATGCTTCACTGAGCAGGTAACTTTTGAGTAAGACAGTGAGAGAGGAGAGAATGAGCTTTTCAGAATATATGGAAAGAGAATTTCAGACAGAGAAAAGAGCCTGTGCAAAGGTCGTGAGGCAGGAAAGTAACTAGCTAGTCAGTCAAAGGCAACGAGCCTGGATTTACTGCTGGTTGGAGTTACACCTGTAAACTTCACTGGTCACTAGTTAAAAGCACTTATTCACTAGGCTTAGAAATATTAGGAGCTCTGGTAGTATAGTGTCTAAGGCATTTGACTGCTAACCAGAAGGCTGGCAGTTCAAACCTACCAGCCACCCATAATTCCCCACTTTTCCCCATCTTCTCCTCCTCTCTTCTTCTTCCCTCTCTTACAGACCTTTTATGGTACCATCCTTTGAATAAAATTTTTCTTCTTAAAATTTTCGCAGTGAAGAAATTGTGTAAAGACTCAGAAGTAAATGACCAAAACTCTGTTCCCCAAAGAAACATTCCAAAAGATGATCCTGATAACCTTATATGAAGACACTTCTAGATACATGAGAAACTACATGAGAGAGGTAATTACATTTGGTAATCCAACCTCAGGAGTCTCTGAGTGATGCAAACAGTTAAGTGCAAACAGTTAAGCTGAAAGGGTGGATGTTGTAACTACACATGGCACCTCGGAAGACAAGCTTGGCAATCTGCTTCCAAAAGGTCTCAGCCTTGAATCGACTCAATGTTGTTGTTGTTGTCAGGTACTGTCAAGTCGTCTCTGA
>NW_006921707.1:9529653-9542065 GCF_000298275.1 Orycteropus afer afer | reverse complement strand
TTTCAGTTTGTCCTCTTTGAACTTGGGTGGCATAGTGCCTAAGGCATTTGACTGCTAATCAGAAGGCTGGAAGTTCAAACCCACCAGTGACTCCTCAGAAGGAAGACTGAGCAATCTACTTCCACAGAGATAGTGCCTTGGAAACCCAAGGAGGGGTCACTAGGAGTTGGAATCGACTCAACAGCAGTGAGTTTTTTTTGTTTTGTTTTCTTTGAACTCTGATGACTCAGGGAAAACATTCCTAAATGGCTTACAAGGAAATGAAAGAATAAATGTAAAATATGTGATTTAATGATTGGCCTATAGAAAATGTTCAATAAATGACTATTATAATAATTACAATAATATTATTTACTTTGTTTAAGTTATTGTTAGGTTTAATTCGAAATCTAGTGTAATGTTAGTTAATTTAAGGATCAAATAATACTGTATGAGGGGAAAATTTTCACAGCTAGAAATAGCAAAAGAGTAAACAAAATTTTGTCTTGATTACATTAGGCTTAGGAGAGAGAACTATGTACTAAAGAACACTGGCAAAATTTTGTCTAGATGAAAGAACTATACTTACATCAAAACCAAACAAACAATAAATACCCCACAAAGATCTCCCCAACCCCCCCCCCAAAAAAAATACTTGGGACTTCCTGTGATTCTAGTAGAATAAAATGTAGCTCTTTAATTTACCCTCTGATGACTTTTCAGACACACACAAAAGAAGTCTAAATCATTTTAAATTTTTGTTTCTCATAATCTATGTGAAGTGAAGAGCTGCTGCCTTTTATAACAAAGGAGATGATTCCATAATTGCGTACTCCTGGGAATGGAAACACAGTCCAGAAACAGAAATAAGACTGACTATACTGGAGACATGTGTCACTGGAAATCCAGGCAGGACACGGTGACTTCTCTCTTCTGGGTCTAGAAGATCATGAAACTTATGGGGACAAAAAGAAAGGAAATTTGAAAAAAAATGATCAAAGCTTTTCCTTAAATACTTTAAAATCCTTGAACTTGTACACAAGAAACTGCTGTGTTATTTTACATGCTAAGCGCTCAAATATATTTCCCACATTGTGTACATGTAATGATCTCATAAAAAAAAAATCATTATCTCCATTTGCAGACGAGAAAAGAGTTTTGGAATATGGATCTTGCACCAGATAGCACCATGCTTAGCACCAGAGAGGAAACTTGAACTTAAGTGTGACTAAGAAAAGCAGTTTCTTTCCACTTCACCACTTTTTTGGTACATACATAAGATATTTTCTCTTCTCCTGCACTTGGTGTCTACCCACTATCTCTTTCTTCCACTGCTGTTCTTTCTATCAACTCTAGCTTACACCTGCCCTCCTTTGAAGATGAGGTCCCAGTACCTCATTGTTAAAGATTTCTAGGTGATCAGGGCAACTGTTGACAAAAACCTGGGTGTACAGAAAGTTTTCTATGCAACAAAAAGGCAACACACTGACATGGAGTCCTATCCGACTCATAGTGACACCTCCTTGGGTTTCTGAGGCGGTATCTCTTCGGAAGTAGATTGCCCAACCTTCCTTCTGAGGAGTGGCTGGTGGGTCTGAATTGCCAGCCTTTTGGTTAGCAGTCAAATGCCTTACGCACTGTGCCACCAGAGACAATAATATTCAGAGTGAGGTGCCTGGACCAGCAGCATAGACATTGTTTAAAAACCTGTAGCTAATTCTTCAAATTTAGGATCTAAATTTGGAAGTGAAAGGTGGTTAAAAGTATTAATGGTTAAATATCTTTGATGGGAAGCATTTATGGAATGATACAAAATAAAATCAGAAGTTTGAAGGAGCTACATTGGGTCTTAGCTAATTAAAAATTCCTATTTTAAAATTAGGAGCTCTGGTAGCGTAGTGCCTAAGGCATTTGACTGCTAATCAGAAGGCTGGCGGTTCAAACCCACCAGCCACTCCTCGGAAGGAAGGTTGGGCAATCTACTTCCATGGTGATACTGTCTTGGAAACCCAAGGAGGGGTCGTTATGAGTCAGATCTGACTTGATGGCAGTGGGTTGGGTTATTTTAAAATTATTGACGTAAAAGTGTACAAAACCCAACATTTGCTGTTGATTATATTAGTGATGTCCAACTGTCACCTAAAACGTTGACAAATTTTCTATCACCATTAACACACACTCATTGCATCCTAAACAATGATTGCCTCTTCCCCCTTCCTCCTGCTCCTGGTAATCACAAATAAACATCAGTCTCTATGCACTTACCTAATCTAGATATTTCATACAAGTGGGATCATATAGTATTTGTCCTTTCGTGACTGGTTTAACTTCATTCAGCATAATAAAATATTCCTATCTTATATTTGTGAATTTACTTTATTTATTTATTTAAAGGAGACATATGGTTTTCATCCATGATTCATTGCAGGATGCTCATCAGAACTATAACTCCCTTCTAAGTATGTTCTCATGATGAACACTTACGGAGAGATTGATTTGTGTGAAATATGAGTCTTCATTGGAATAGTAGAAAATCATTTTCTCGCCTGGAGCCTGGAGTGCATGTCTTTGGAGGTGTTTTTTTTTTTCCCCCCAGCTGTGTGTTCCCCAGCTGACTGGTCATGGAAAGCTGTCCTCTGCAAGTCCCCACAGTGTAGGCCCATCATGGCCTAATATTAAAGAAGAGAGGGTTGTTAAGAGCAGTCATTTCTTGTGCAGTGGAAAGAAATTCGAATATGGATGGTCCCATGGTAACTTTAAATGATGATGATTAACTGAGGAGTAACTTTAGCTGTCTGATCCTCATATGTGGGTGGTTGGAGGGCAAGTTGTTTTGATGCCTCTAAGACTTGGAATTCATTGTGACTATCTTTGGTTTTGTCTCAGCTCATGCAGACAGTATAGAGATGCACTTGAGAAGAGCACATTTTCTTTCATTTAAAAGTTATTTATGACAGTTCAAAATTCAGAACTTGAAAAGACTTGAACGTATGTATTCGATTTTGTGAGAACATGAAATTTTGACTTTTCTTTCTGAAAGAAATACAAGATGGAAAAGCCTTATTTCAATTTCCAACATGAGTTTAATTACTTGGGAGCCTTCTCCTGTGCTTTGGGCCTATTCGGCAATGCTCGTTTATGAATCACCTGAAAAACAAGTAGCCAAGTGATACATGATTTTGAAAGACAGAGAATTGGGAAGCATTTTGTCTACATATATTTTGATTTCAAGTATGTGGAACTTTTTGACATTTGAATCCTTGTCATTGGTAAAAATGACATATGAAATATAAAACATCTTATTTTTAATTGTGACACAAATTCTATAAACACTATGGGTATGACACAAACATAGATGTAGACTTATTTTATTCTCTAGGCACTATCTCTAAACATGGTAAATACATTTTTCTTCAGCTGAAAGTCTTTGTACCAGTAGGGTGAAATTGCAAATTAGATCTACTTTAGACTTGATTGCCTCTTCCTTATTTATTTTGTAGTTCTCAAGGAACTAAGCTTTGCAATATAATTGTCCTAAAACTTTCCAGGACAATTTTTCCTTTAACATAAAACAGGTATTAATAGGCCACAAAGAAAAGTCCAAGACTTTGTTTTGGATTAATATTCAATATATATGGCAAGAGAAATTCAAGAAATGTGTATCCATAAATATCCACATATACACAGAGAATGGGAAACAATTTAAAGTTAGGTAACTTATTACTTAGGTACATATATCGAATTACATTTTGTGGTGGATGTAGTTTCAGACAGTCAAAAGATAAGAATTTATTTTAAATGAGTAAATAAGATTAGTTATGAAGTTCTTATTAAGTTTTTCTCTAAATGGTGTGCTCTAAATAGTGTACAGCTATAAATGATGTGTAAGTCACATAAAGAAATGATGTGACTTACATCCTTAAAGATGGTTAAGGATTTGTGGGAGCTAACTGGTAATGAAATGACAATAAAGACTTAAGGACAAAATTTTTTGATGCAAATATAAATGGAAATTTTTTAAGTGTATATTTTGAAGGAAAAATGAAGGGTGGTTTAAAGGAGCCAGAATCTTGTTAGCTATTGCACGCTTAGCCAGGTATTGTTCTAAATACTTTAATGCATTGTAAACAGCTCTGTGAGTTAAGTGTTATCACCTGTCTTTTACAGGCCCTGAAACCTTAAATCATTTGCCAACAAAACTAGTAGAACAAAGCAGAGAATTGAGTTCAGGTCATTCTGCCTCCCAAGCCCACTCTGGTAGTTGCTATGCTAATACTGCTTGCAAAAGACAGTGTAGGAAAGGAAGCTGAGGGTAAATTGTCTCAGGAAAACCACATTTTTCCATTACTACTACTTTCCTTTTAGATGTTGAAGATTTGACCTTCAAAACTTGAAGACCCTTACAAAAAAAAATAAGTCCTGTTTCCATCAAGTCGATGTCAACTCAAGGTGAATTCATGTGCTGCAGAGCAGAACTATGCCCTGGAGTGTTTGTAAGGCTATGATATTTTGGAAGCAGAACACTAGGCTATTCTTCAAATGACCTTCTAGATGGTTTTGAACCAGCAGCCTTTAGGTTAGTAGTTTGTCCTGCCCAGACTTCACATTCGTGAGCTAAATAGCCACTATGTTTAGTAGTGGTTTTTAGGCAGCATTAGAAAACCTGAATATACACACAGTGACCCTGCAGGCTCTTACAGGTACCTAAAGGGAATCTCTTCTCCATAGAGCCCTAAAAGTGAAGCTCCCGTTCTGTAATCCCACATTTTACACAAAGAGTTTTCAATCATCTCTTTAATGTCGTGTTGTTAAATGTGAATGGACAAACACTACTAGACGTTTGGAGAAACTTCATATCAGAAACAGACATGAGCAGATGCCTATCATTGTATGATTGGCTGCAACAAGGGGTTCAAGCATAGCAACGATCATGAGGATGGCACAGGACCAGGCCGTGTTTCATTCTGTTGTACATACTGTCACTATAATGGAAACCGACTTGAGGGCACCTAACAACAACAATTATATTAAGTAAAAAAAATGGAGATAACTTCCAGGAGAAACAGCTAAGAGTTAGCAATGATTGATAATGGGGAGTGAGATTGGATGTTGGAATGGGTCAGGTAACTGCTAGTTTTCATTTTAAGTAAAGTGATCACATTTATTACTTTACCCATGATAGTTCTGGTTTGTTCCTCAAGTCCCATCACTGCGTTTGATTTACTGTTTGTCCTAGCCAAAAACATCTTGCTTTGGATAATAAATTTTATAGTCATTATAATTATAAACATTTTAGTTGAACTTGATTGTATTCCTTTGTTGTAAGTTAAATAGTAAAGGTTTTAAAAAAAAGAGAGAAGCTTCATATTGTGTTATGATACTGTCTTTGCTTAGAGAGGGTAATGAAAACTGAGAAGTATATATGATAGTTTCAATCATTCAGGAGTGGAAGGGGCAGTGCTGGCATGGAATTTATATTATGGACTATGTGGTCCTAGGAGCTCTGGTAGCATAGCAGCTATGGCACTTGACTGCTAACCAGAAGGCTGGCAGTTCAAACCCACCAACCACTCCTTGGAAGGAAGATGGGTCAATCTACTTCCGTAGTGATACTGCCTCAGAAACCCAAGGAGGGGTCGTTATGAGTCGGGTCCGACTTGATGGCACACAACAACGACAACAACAACATGTGGTCCTAGTGTAGGAGAGCTGTGGTAGTGTAGTGGTTAAGGTATTTGGCTGCTAACCAAAAGGTCGGCAGTTTGAAACCACCAGCTGCTCCGTGGTAGAAAGATGAAGCACTCTGCTTCTGTAAAGATTTACAAGCTTGGAAACCCTATAGGGCAGTTATACTCTGTCCTATAAGGTTGCCATGAGTTAGTATTGACTCTAAGGAAGTTGGTTGGTAGTTCTAGTGTGACAATTGTACAAATATAGTCTAAGAAATTTCTCATCTGATGATTGACAGGAATAGACTTCTGGGTCAAATTAGCACTATTTCAGGAAGGCAGGCAATGGTTGCAAAATACATATTCTTTGGGAATATCAAAATAAATCCTGGCAGAAGAAATGAGTAAAAATTTATGTGTGATTTGAACCCTTCTTGGCATGGATAGATGGAAACCTAAATAATCCTAGCCTAATTATAACACAGCATGTGCTGAGAAGACCAGAATGGGTAGAATGAGAATAAAACTGTGCCCCTCTATTGTCCACTCACAGGTGTTGAAGAGTATTACAATTACCAAGTACATCATGACACTTAGGAGAAGAAAAATTAAGGAAATTTGGAAAAATGATCCAAATTCTATACAATAAAATCTATGAGGTTGTGTACAAAAAAACCTGGCCTATTATTTTATGGTTTCTTATTATGTAACAGATCCTCAAATATATTTCCCACACTAAATAAAAATTGTATGAAAAAAAGCATCATGATGTCCATTCAGATGAGAAAAGAGTTTAGAGTATATATATCCTGCACCAGATTGCATCACATATAGGATTTGTATTATGTTTATGTGACTAAAAACTAGTATTCTTTCCAATTACCACTTTGTTGATGCATACCTAAAATATACTCTCTTCTTCTTCCATTTGGTTTTACTCACTATCTCTTTCTTTCCATTAACACAGTGTGGCATCAGGATTGGGGGAAGACTCATTAGCAACCTGTGATATTCAGATGATACAAACTCGCTTGCTGAAAGTGAAGATGACTTTAAGAAGCACTTACTGATGAAGAATAAACACTACAGTATGCAGTATGGGTTATACCTCAACATAAAGAAAACAAAAATCCTCACAACTTTACCAATAAGCAGTTTCATGACAAATGGAGAAAATATTGAATTTGTCAAGATTTCATATTACAATCAACACCCATGGAAGCAGAAGTCAAGAAATCAGACAACATATTGCACTGGGCAAATCTTCACAGAAGACATCTTTAAAGTACTGAAGAGCAAAGATGTCTCTTTAAAGACTAAGGTACACCCAACCCAAGCTGCAGTATTTTCAATCACCTCATATGCATGTGAGAGCTGGACAGTGAATAAGGAAGCCTGAAGAAGAGCTGATGCTTTTGAGTTGTGGTGTTGGTGAAGAATGCTGAAAGTACCATGGACTGATAGAGAACTAACAAATTTGTCCTGGAAGAAGCACAGCCAGAAGGCTCCTTGGAAACGAGAATGGCCAAACTTTGTCTCACGTAGTTTGGTCAGGTTGTCAGAAGGGACCATTCCCTGGAGAAGGATGTCATGTGTGGTAAAGTGGAGGGTCAATGCAAAAGGGGAAGGCCTTCAATGAGATGGATTGACACAGTGGCTGCAATGAGATGCTCAGGTATGACAAGGATTGTGAGGCTGGCACAGGAGTGGGCAGTGTTTCATTCTGTTGTATATAGGGTTGCTATGAGTCAGAGACAATTTGACAGCACCTAACAACAACAACAACAACTTTCCATTTGACTCCAGTCATCTACTGCCCCAGTACCTATTTTATAGTGGTTTTCAGGGGTCAGAGCAATTGTTGACAAGAAAACACAGTTGTGCAGGAAGTTCCTGTAGGGTAATATGATTCAGATAGTGGTCCATGGACCAGCAGTAAAAGCAGCACCTGAGGATTTATTAGATATGCAAATTCTCAAACTCTACCTAACCTGTTGCCATTGAGATGATTCCAAGTCATGGTGACTTTATGTGTGACAGAGTAGAACTGGGCTTTTGATGGGTGATATTTCAGTAGATTTCCAGGCATTTTCTTCCAAGGTCAACAGTATCACTAGGGTGTTGTGGGAGTGTGGATCACACTCTCTAACACTGTCAAAGGGGGTGACACCAAAATGACCCCAAGGTCCACCGTGAAAATTGGGTGGTCAGCACAGGGAGAGAGTCTATCAAAGCAGTAGTGTCACTAGTGTTGGTTTCACTCATCATTCAGTGTGCTAACTCACTACCACCACCACCACCACCCTGTCTCCAACTCCACCAGTCTGGATGCTGGTGGACAGGCTGCAGTGCCCACCACTGGCAGAGAGAACGGTCTCCTCTTTGGCCAATGAGAGAGCGAAGGAGCTGCTGGGGGCCACTGGGGTGGTGGGCAGGCAGGGTAGGCTGCTCTGTCCATGGTGAGGAGGCTTTCCCTGGCTGGCCAGCTGAATGGGGTTGACATCATGAGTTGCTGTAGTGGGTGGTCTCCACCTTAGTGACACTACTGTTCACAGTGCTGTTGTGTGTGTTTGAATCACCAACCTTTCAATTACCAGCCAAGTGCAAACTCTTTACACTACCTAGGGACCTACTTCAAACCAAACACACACTGCCATCAAGTCAATTCTGACTTATAGCAACCCCTATTGGGTTTCCAAGGCTGTAAATCTTTGAAAAAGCAGACTGCCTCATCTTTCTTTTGTGCATAAGCTGATAGGTTCAAACCACCAACCTTTCAGTTAACAGCCAAAGACCTATACTACCAGAGTTCTTTTTTTCACTTGATTATGATTTGTATTTCCCTAACAACCAACAGTATTTAACAGATTTTCAGGTACTTATTTGCCAACTTATACCTTCTTTGGTGAAGGGTTTGTTCAAATCATTTCCATATTAAAAAAAAAAAAGTTTCATTTGACTTGTATTATTGAACTTTATACTAGCAATTCTTTATATAGTCTAAATATGTCTTTAATCATATATATGCTTTGCAAATATTTCACCATGTCTGTAACTTGTCTTTTCATTTTCATAACAGTATCTTTAAAAGAATAGAAGATTTTAATTTTGATGGGGTCTAATTTACTGATTTTTTTGTCTTCTTTAGTTTGACTTTTTATGTCACAGTTAAGAAGGACTTGCCAAACTACAGGTTACTAGGTTATTTCTTATGTTTTTTTTTTTTTAGGAGTTCTGTAGTTTTTTTCTTTTTTGTTTTTAGTTGATTGTCCAGTCATTAGTTGGTGATCCATGAACAATGAAACAAAACACTGTCCAGTCCTGCACCATCCTCATGATCAGTTGCAGATCAGACTATTGGGATCCACAGTATTTTCATTGACTGCTTCTCAAAAATAGAAAGTAGGGCCTTTCTTCCTAGTCCATCTTAGTCTGGAAGCTCCACTGAAACCTGTTCAGCATGATAGAAACGAACAAGCCTGCACTGAGAAGACAAGTGGTGTCTGTGCATGAAGTGCATTCACTTGGAATTGAACCCCAGTATCTTACGTGGAAGATGAAAATTCTATCATTGACTCACCAATGTCCCTATTATACAGTTTTAGCTCTTATATTTAATCTTTGATCTATTTTTAATTAAATTTTTACAAATAATATGAAGTAAGAGTCCAGGTTCATTTTTATATATATGACAATCCAATTATTCCAACACTATTTATTGAAATGATTTTTCTTTTCCTCAATGAATTGCCTTGATATATTTATTGAGAATAAATTGATGATATATTTAAAGTTTATTCCATTCCATTGATTTATTTCTCTCTTTATACCAATATCACACTGTCCTGATTATTGTAGTAGTGTAAGTCTTGAAATTAGGTAGTGTAAAGCCTCTATATTTGTATTCTTTTAAAAACTTGTTTTGATTATTTTAAGTTCTTTGCTTTCATGTGTGCATGTGTGTGTGTGTGTGTATCAGCATCTCAATTTCTAAAGAAAAGTCTGTATGGATTTTGATTTTGACAGTGAAGCTAGATCAGTTTGGGGGGAATTGACATCTACCTTAGTTACTTATCCACTGCTGTTGAGTTAAGTCTGACTCATAGTGACCCCATAGGACAGAGGAGAACTGCCCCACAAGGTTTTCAAGGCTGTAAATATTTACAGAAGCATACTGCTACATCTTTCTTCTGAGGAGCAGCTTGTGGGTTTGAACTGCTGACCTTTTGGTGAGCAGCCAAGTGCTTTTAACCACTGCACAACTAGGACTTCTCTTTAGTCACTTAATGCTACCATAATAAAAACTACCACAAATGGGTGGCCTTAAAGAACAGAAATTTATTATTTCACAGTTTTAAAGCTAGAAGTCCAAATCAGGACATCAGTTCCAGGGGATACTCCCTCCTTGTTGGTAGCCCAAATAGTTCCTTGGTGTTCCTTGGTGTCTGTCTTCCCCCTCTGTGTGTGTCTCTGTATCTATTCTACTGTTTTTATAAGATACCTCTTAGAAGTGATTAGGTTTAGGACCCACCCTACTGTAGTATGACTTCATTAACATAATAGAAGAAAACCCCTGTTTCCAAACAAGGTTATATTTACAAGTACAGGGGTTATGACTCCAACACATATTTTGGAAGGACACAATTCAATTCATACATTCCACCTTTTGCTGCTTGTGGTGGTTTTTGCAACTTGGCTGGGCCTCGTTGAGTGGCTGGGCAGCTGAATCTGAATATAATTATTCCCCATGGTGAGATTGGTAATTAACTCCATGGCAGAATCTATTGGAGCAGCTGAGTAGCTGCTTTGAGTATGTGATCTACTTCCTGTATATGAGAAACCAAACTTTTCAAATGGTCTGTAGCTTATGGCACGCTTGAACCCTTCATGTAGTCATGTCGTTTTTCAGCAGCCTGCCATGCTCAGCCAACCTTGGGACTTTCAAACGACTTGAATTCATGGCCTGCCATGTGGTTTGGTAACATTGGGACTGTGCCTTTTTACTTGTCAACTTTGAGCTTGTCAGTTTCAGCAGCCAGCAGCTGTCTGAGTGAAGAAAAGCCTCTAGCTTCAGGGAGTGGGGAGCAGGAGGCAGAGCTGATACCCAAGATTGAGGGGTTTTCACCCAGCCCCTGGAGCCTGGCACTTTGAACTCACACTTAAAGCTTCCAAACTGTGAGAGAATAAACTCCAGTTTCTTCAAGCCATCCCATCTGTGCTATATTCTTGTCAGAGAAGCGTTAAGTAACCAGAACAATAGCACATTGAAAGGACAAAGGAGTAGAATAGAATCAGTGGAAGACAAAATCAGTGAGATTAAAAACAAATCTCTCAATACTATTTTTTTAAGGGAAAAATAAGAAAAAAAGGAAAAAAATAACGAAAGTCTAAGATTTATATGGAACATCTTCAAAAGGAATAATTTATGTGCAATTGGAATTCCAGAACAGAAAGAGACAAAACCACAGAGAAAATTATCATGTACTCTCATATATTCTTAGAAGTACAAATCAGTCCAACTTTTCTGCAGCAGAATTTAGCTGTATGTATCAAAAGGCTTAAGAAAAAATTAGACTTTCAAAGGTGAGAAAGATTTGCCTCAAGATTATATCATAGATATCCTGCTAGAGTTTCCAATCTAGCTGGCCTACAGATTTTGAAACTTGTTAGCCCTTACAAATCTAAGGGAGACCAGGAAGTGAGCCGGCAGCAGTTTGGAACAACTAAGGGAGACGAGGAAGTAAGCAATCGATGCCAATGGAAGCAGCAGTCAGGACATTAGATGACGTGTAGCATTGGGAAAGTCAACTTGGAAGGAACTGTTTCAAGTGCTGAGGAGCAAGGGTATATCCTTGAGGACTAAGGTGCGCCTGACACAAGCCATGATATTTCCAATCACCTCGTATGCATGTGAGAGCTGGACAATGAATAAGGAAGACGGAAGAAGAGTTGACGCTTTTGAGTTGTGATTCTGGCAAAGAATGCTGAAAGTACCATGGACTGCTGAAAGAACTAACAGATCTCTCCTGGAGAAAGTTCACCTGAAATGCTCCTTGGAAGTGAGAATGGTCACACTTCATCTCACCTATTTTGGTCATGTTGTCAGAAAGGGCCATTCTTTGGAGAAGGATGCTTGGTAGGGTGGAGGGTCGACAAAAGAGGGGCAGGCCTTCAACGAGATGGATTGACATGGTGGCTGCAATGATGGCCTCAAGTATAGCAGGGATCATGGAGCTGGCACGGGATTGGGCAGTGTTTCATTCTGCTGTGCATGGGATCGCTATGGGTTGGAAACAACTTGATGGCACCTAACAACAACATAATGACATCACATTATCTCAGAGACAACAGGTAATCCTAGTTTACACAAAGAGGCAAGACAAAGTGGTACAAACACTGGACTAAAATAAAGGGTCAGGAAACTTCACTGAAGAAGAAATGGCACTGGAACTACTTCCTTGATAAGGAATTCAAAGAATTATAATTTGGTACCTTCAAGGGGTTGAGAGACAGATAAAGAAAAACAGAGACAAAATTCTAGAAGAATTAAGGAAAAAAACTAAAGAACAAACTGAAATAATAAAGGAAAATATAGAAACCTACAAAAACAGCAAATAGAAATCCAGAAGATTAATACTAAGATTTTAGATATAGATAACACATTGAAAGGCAAAGGTGTAGAATTGGATCAATGGAAAATAAAATTAGTGAGATTGAAGACAAATCTGTCAATATTATTTTGTTAGAGGAATAATCAGAAAAAA
>NW_006921707.1:9502283-9527488 GCF_000298275.1 Orycteropus afer afer | reverse complement strand
GAACCTACCAGCTGCTCCACAGGAAAAAGATGAGGCAGTCTGTAAATATTTACCTTGGACACCCTATATGGCAGTTCTACTCTGTCCTAAAAGGTTGCTACATGTCAGAATTGAGTAAGTGGCAGTGGTTTTGTTTGTTTGTTTGTTTGTTTGTTTTTTTAATGAAGAACTGTACTCCAACAAATTTGAAAACCTAGAAGAAATGGGGATTTTTTTAGATACACATTACCTACCTAAAGTAACACAGACTAAAGTGGAAAATTTGAACAGACCAATAACCAAAAGGCAATTCAACAGGCCATAAAAAAACTACCAACAGAAAAATGACCTGACCCCGACAGCATCACTGGCAATTTCTAACACACTTTCAGAGAAGAGGTGACAACAATTCAACTCAAAATATTCCAGAACACAGAAAAAGAGAGAATACTCCTGAATTAATTTCATGAAGTGAGCATAACCCTAATACCAAAGCCAGGTAAAGACACCACTAGAAAAGATTATAAGCCAATATCCCTAATGATAATCCTGCAGGAAGCAGGAGCCATGCCCATGGCTGGAACAGGTAAGGGCAGAGCTCCAAGCAGGAAGCAGGAGCTGGGCCCACAGCCAGAACACGTAAGGGGAGAGCCCTAGGCAGGAAGCATGAGCCGGGCAGATGGCTGGAACAGGTAGAGGGAAGGCCAAGAAGTGAGCAGAGCGGTTTGGAATAACTAAGGGAGAAAAACTTGTCTGCCAATTTGTCGTACTGTGGTGGCTTGAGTGTTGCTGTGAGGCTGGAGTCTGTGCCAGTGGTGTTTCAAATGCCAGCAGAATAGATGGGTTTCACTGGAGTTTCCAGATTGAGATAGATTTGGAAGAAGGAAGAGGCCATCCGCTTCTCAAAGAATTGGCCAGTGAAAACCTTATGAATAGCAGTGAAACACTGGCTGATCTATTACTGGATAATTTTATGATAGCCCTGAAATATTGTTTTACAGGAAGATGAGCCCCTCAGGTTGGAAAGCACTCAAAATACGACTGGGAAAGGGCTGCCTCCTCAGAATAGAGCCTACCTTAATGATGTGGGCAGAGTAAAACTTTCAGGACCTCCATTTGCTGATGTGGCATGACTCAAAATGAGAAGAAACAGCTGCAAACATCCATTAATAATCAGAGCATGGAATGAACGAAATATGAATGTAGGAAAATTGGAAGTTATCAAAAATGAAATGGTATGCATAAGGATTGATATCCTAGGCATTAGTGAGCTGAAATGGACTGGTTTTGGCCATTTTGAACCAGACAACCCTATGATCTACTATGCCGAGGATGACAAATTGAAGAGGAATGTCCTGACATTCATTGTCACAAAGAATGTTTCAAGATCTGTCCTGAAGTATAGCTCCATCAGTGATAGGATAATATCCACACATTTACAAAAAAGACCAGTTAATACTACTATTATTCAAATTTACACACCAACCACCAAAGCCAAAGATGAGGAAATTGAAAATTTTTACCAACTTCTGCAGTCTGAAATTGACTGAACATGCAATCAGGATGTGTTAATTATCACTGATGATTGGAATGCAAAAATTGGAAACAAAGAAGATCACCGGTAGTTGGAAAATATGTCCTTGATGTTACAAATGACATTGGAGAGTGCGTGATAGAATTCTGTAAGACCAAAGAGTTATTCATTGTAAATACCTTTTTTCAACAACACAAACAGCAGCTATACACGTGGACTTCACCAGATAGAGTACACAGGAATCAGATTGACTACATATGTGGCAGGAGGTGATGGAAAAGCTCAATATCCTTAGCCAAAGCAAGGCCAGCAGCTGATTGTGGAACAGACCATCAACTGCTCTTAAGCAAATTCAAGGTGAAGCTGAAGACAATTAAAACCAGTCCACTAGTCCCAAAATATGACCTTGATTATATCTCTCCTGAATTTAGAGACCATCTAAAGAATAGATTTGATGCACTGAATTCCAAAGACCGAAAATCAGTAGAATTGTGGAATGACATTAAGAACATAATCCATGAAGAAAGCAAAAGGTCATTAAAAAGACAGGAAAGGAAGTAAAGACCAAAATGGATGTCAGAAGAGACTATGAAACTTGCCCTTGAATGGAGAGTAGCTAAAGCAAATGGAAGAATCAACAGGATAAAAGAGCTGAACAGAAGATTTCAAAGAGCAGCTTGAGAAGACAACGTCAATTATTGTAATAAAAACGTGCAGACCTGGAGTTAGAAAACCAAAAGGTAAGAACACACTTGGCATTTCTCAAGCTGAAAGAACTGAGGAAAAAATTTAAGCCTTGAATTGCAATGTTGAAAGATTCCATGGGCAAAATATTGAATGATGCAGGAAACATCAAAAGAAGATGAATGGAATACACAGAGTCACTGTGGTGGTTAAGTTTGTGTGTCACCTTGGCTGGGCTTGGTTGATGGGTGGGCAGCTGGATGTAGTATTCCCCATGATGAGACTGGAAATCAACTCCATGGTGGAATCTACTGTTAGCAGCTGAGTAGCTGCCTTAGGGAATGTGGTCTGCTTCCTGTATATAAGCAGAACCCTTGGGGATAGTCTCTAGCTCATGGCACACTTGAAACCTGCATGTAGCTGTGTCATTGCTCAGTAGCCTGCCATGCTCTCTCAACCTTGGAACTTTCAATGGACTTGAATTAATGGCCTGCCATGTGGTTTGGTAACATTGGGACTGTGCTATTTTATTTGTCAACCTTGGGCTTGTTATCCTCAGCAGCCCATAGCTGCATGAGAGAAGAGATGCCTCTAGCTCTAGTGGGCTGGGAGCAGGAGGCAGAGTTGAAGCCCAAGGTTATCCTTGGGCTGAAGCCTACCAGGCCAAGAGGGTGAGTTGCCACTCAGGAACTAGGGAACGGGAGTCACCCACTGAAGGAGGTCTGTATAGGTACCACCCATTGAAAATCTGTACAGGTGCCAAATTGACAAGGGATGGAATTGTGGTGGTTAAGTTTGTGTGTCAGACCTGCCCCCTGTTTCTTGGGCAGTGGCTATGACTCCATCCCACTAGCTCACATGAACGAGCATCCCCACACTCCAGAACCAAGTTGGTGAAGGTCTGGCTCTTTGAAACCTAGGGGGCTGCGGTGGTCCCACCCCCAAAGGCCATGATCCTATCCTTGAGGCTGAGGCAGCTCTGCTTCCCATTTTCTTGGTCTCTCTGCTTCTGACTATTAATGCCCGAGGGCAACTCACTCTGCCAGGAATCTTCCCTCCCAAAGGACACTCACCTTTCTTGCTTCATGGACTGGCCAACCTGTTACTCCATTTCATGCTGCTCTCTTCTACAATTAATGCCTGAAGGCAACCCACTCTGCAAGGCAGCCACCTACCCAAAGACACCGGCTTTCTCCTCTATGGACTGGTAAGCCTGTTGCTGTTTAATGCCAGTCTTTGGGCTCTGCTACTGCTGTCTCTCATGTTCATCTCTCTGCTGGTATCTCTATGCCAGTCTCTTGGCTCTACTCCTGCCATCTCATGCCACATGCTGAGGTCTGCCTGCAGGAGACTCGGGTCAGGGACACACTCCACTCCTGTTTCCACATTTTAGGTATTTGTCAGAGCAGCACCCCACTCTATTGGTACCATATTCTGTTTTGGTTACCTAATGCCACTCTGACAGGAATATACCACAAATGAGTTGGCCTTTACAAACAGGAATTTATTCTCTCACAGTTCAAGAGGCTAGACGTCTGAGCTCCAAGTGCCAGGTTCTAGGGGCTGTGTAAAAGCCCCATGACCTTGGCCTTTAGCTCTGCCTCTTGCTCCTGGCCCATTGAAGCTAGAGGCATCTCTCTACTCAGGCAGCTGCTAGATACTGAGGCTGACAAACCCAAGGTCAACAAGTGAAAAGGCACAGTCCCAATGTTACCAAACCACATGGCAGGCCATTAATTCAAGTCCATTGTAAGTCCCAAGGTCGGCAGAACAGCGACATGGCTACATGCAGGGTCCAAGTGTGCCATAAGCTATAGACCATTCCCCAAGGCTTCTCCTTATATACAAGAAGCAGACCATATCTCTAAAGCAGCTACTCAGCTGCTCGCAGTAGATTCCACCATGATTTCCAGTCTCATCATGGGGAATACTACATCCAGCTGCCTAGCCACTCAACCAGGCACAGCCAAGTTGACACACAAACTTAACCACCACACACCTCAGTATAAAGAAAACAAAAATCCTCACAACTGGACCAACAAGCAGCATCTCAATAGATAGAGAAAAGATTGACGTTGTCAAAGACTTCATATTACTTGGTTCTATAATCAACACCAATGAAAACAGCAGTTAAGACATCAAAAGACATATTTAATTGGGCAAATCCGTTTCAAAAGGCCTCTTTCAAGCACTGAAGAGCTAAGATATTTCCTTGAAGAGTAAGATATGCCTAACCCAAGCCATGTGTAGTAGGCTGGGGTATAGTAGGGATCGTGAGGCTGGCACAGAACAAGGCAGTGTCATGATGTCTCTTAGATCTACAATCAACACCAATGGAAACATTAGTCAAGATATTGGATGACATATAGCTGGGCAGTGAATAAAGAAGACTGAAGAAGAGTTGATGTTTTTGAGTTGTGGTCTTGGCGAAGAATGCTGAAAGTACCATGGACTGCTAAAAGAACTAACAAATCTGTCCTGGAAGAATGCAGCCAGAATGCTCTTTGGAATCAAGAATGACCTGACTTCATCTCACCTACTTTGGTCATGTTGTCAGATGGGACCATTCTCTGGGGAAGGATGTCATGCTTGGTGAAGTGGAGGGTACGAAAAAGAGGAAGGCCCTCAACAAGATGGATTGACATGGTGGCTACAATGATTGGCTCAAGTATAGCAAGGATAATGGGGCTGGCACAGGACCGGGCAGTGTTTTGTTCTGAGGTAAATAGGGTTGCTATGAGTTGGAAATGACTTGATGGTATCTAACAACAATAATATCTCTAATGAACATAGATGCAAAAATTCTCAACAAACTGCCAGCTAATCGAATCCATCAACATATCAATAATAATAATAATAATAATAATAATAATAACACATTGTGACCAAGTGGGATTCATACCAGTAACACAAGGATTACTCAACATTAGAAAAATAGTCAACATAATTCAACAAAGAAGACATAAATAAAAGAAAAAAAATGGTCACATCAAGCAATGCAGAAAAAGCATTTGTCAAAATCCATCACTAAACAAAATCAAAATAGAAGGGAAATTCCTCATCATAATTAAAGGCATATATACTCTGGTAGCATAGTGGCTAAAGCACTTGACTGCTAACCAGAAGGCTGGTGGTTCAAACCCACCAGCCACTCCTCGGAAGGAAGGTTGGGCAATCCTACTTCCATAGTACTGCCTCGGAAACCCAAGGAGGGGTCTCTATGAGTCGGGGCCGACTTGACGGCACATAACAACAACAACAGCATACAAAACAAACAGCAACATTATTCTCAATGGAGAGAGACTGGAAGCATTCCCCTCACAAACTGTTACCCAATAAGGAAGGCTTTTATCACCACTTCTATTTAATATTGTATTGGAAGTCCTAGCCACAGTAATAAGTCAAGAAAAGCAAACAAAGGGCATCCAAATTATCAAAGAAATAAAACTCTCTGTATTTACAGATGATATGATCTTAAACATAGAAAATCTCAAAGACTTAGCAAGAAAATTTCTGAAACTAATTGAAAGATTCAGTAAAGTGGCAGGGTAGAAGATCAACATAGAAAAATCAGTCAGATTCCTCTACACTAACAAAGATTGTTATTGATATGTTGTAACAACAACAACAACAACAAAGAGAACTTTGAAAAGGAAATCAGGAAAATGATACCATTTAAAATACCATAGAAAATATGAAGTGCTTAGGAATAAATCAATCCAGAGACACAAAAGACCTATAAAAAGAAAACTATGAAACTACCACAAGAAACCAAAAGAGACCTATATAAATGGAAGAATCTACCATGGTCATGGATAGGAAGATTTAACACTGTGAAAATGTCAATGCTATTCAAAGTGATCTACAGATATAATGCACTCCTAATCCAGTTTCCATCATCATTCTTTAAAGAGATGGAAAAACTGATCAGAAATTTTATATGGAAAGGAAAGAGACTCCACATATGTAAAGTGCTACTGAAGAAGAAGAAGAATAAAGTAGGAGGCCTTATGTGCCCTGATCCCAAAACTTACTACAGAGCCATGGTAGTTAAAACTTCCTGTTACTGGTACAATAATAGACACGTAGCCAAATGGAACAAAATTGAGAATCTAGAAGTATATCCATCTACCTAAGGACACAGTTGGCATTTCTCAAGCTGTAAGAACTGAATAAAAAAATTAAATTTTTAAGTTGCAATAATGAAGGATTCTATTGGGAAAATGTTGAACAATGCAGGAAGCATCAAAAGACAATTGAAGGAATATACTCAGTCACTGTACAAAAAGGAATTGACCAATGTTCAACTATTTCAGGAGGTTGTGTGTGATAAACAACCAATGGTATTGAAGGAAGAAGTCCAAGCTGCACTGAAGGAATTGGCAAAAATCAAGGCTCCAGGAATTGACAAATTACCTATTGAGATGTTTTAAGAAACAGATGCAATGCTGGAGGCACTTACTCATTCATGTCAAGAAATTTGGAAGACAGCTACCTGTTCAAATGACTAGAAGAGCTCAAAATTTGTGCCATTCCAAAGAAAGGTGATCCAACAGAATGTGAAAATTATCAAAAAATATAATTAATATCGCAAGCAAGTAAAATTTTCTGAAGATAATTAAACAATGGTTGCATGAGTATATTGTCAGGGAACTTCCAGAAATTCAAGCTGGATATAGTAGAGGACATGGAACAAGGGATACTCTTGGTGATGTCAGATGGATCTTGGTTAAAGACAAATACCAGAAAGATATTTACCTATGTTTTACTGAATATACAAAGGCGTTTGACTGTGTGAATCATCTATAACAAATTATGGATAACATGTAAAGACTGGGAATTCCAGAACACTTAATTTTACTCATGAGGAACCTGTACATAGACCAAGAGGCAGGTGTTAAAACAGAACAAGGGGATACTGCATGGTTTAAAAATCAGGAAAGATGTGTGTCAAGGTTATATTCTTTCACCATATTTACTCACTCTGTATGCTGAGCAAATAATCTGAGAAGCTGGACTATATGAAGAAGAATGCAGTATCAGAATTATAGGAAGAATCATTAACAGCCTGTGATATGCAGATGATCAACCTTACTTGCTGAAAGTGAAGATGACTTGAAGCACTTACTGATAAAGATCAAAGACTACAGTCTTCAGTATGGATTACACCTCAACACAAAGAAAATGAAAATTCTCACAAATGGACCAATATGCAACATCATTATAAATGGAGAAAAGATTGAAGTTTTCAAAGATTTCATTTTATTTGTTTCCACAATCAACACCCATAGAAGTCACAGCCAAGAAATCAGACAACATATTTCACTGTGCAAATATGCTGCAAAAGATCTCTTTAGGGTATTAAGAAGCAATGATGTCACTTTGAAGACTAATGTGGGCCTAAACAAGCTATGGTATTTTCAATTGACTCATGGCTGTGAAAGCTGGACAGTGAATGAGGAACACTGAAGAAGAATTGTGATGTTGATGAAGAATACTGAAAATACCATGTACTGTCAGAAGAATGAACAAATCTGTCCTGGTAGAAGTACAGCTGAAATTCTCCTTGGAAGCAAGAATGGCCAGACTTTTGTCTCACCTACTTTGGTCCTGTTGTGAGAAGGAACCCTTCCCTAGAGAAGGATATCATGCTTGATAAAGTAGAAGGTCAGAGAAAAAAGGGAAGATCCTCAACAAGATGACACAGTGGCTGCAATGATGATCTCAAGTATGGTGAGCATTGTGAGGATGGTATAAGACTGGGCATTGTTTTGTTCTGTAGTACATAAAAATGCTATGAATCTGAGTCAGGGCCTACTCAATGGCACCTCACAACAACAACAACAGCAAACAGCTGATCTTTGACAAAAGGCTGAATCTCATTAAATGGTGAAGAGATAATCTCTGTAACCAATGGTGCTGGCAAAACTGGATATCCTTTTGCAGAAAAATGAAACAGAACCCATATCTCACACCATATACAAAAGTAGACTCACACAGGATCAAAGATCTGAATGTAAAACCTAAAACTATTTTTTCTTTATCAAAGAAAAAATAGGGACAAACTAGGGGCCCTAATTCAGGGCATGAATGCACTATGAAACATAATTAAAAATGCACAAAAACCAGAGGTAAAATAGATACTGGGACCTCGTAAAAATTAGACACTCATGTGTATCACAGATTTCACCCAAAGAGTTAAAAAGGAACCCACAGACTGGGACAATTTTTTGACAATGACCTATCAGACATGAGGTTAATCTCTAAAATGTATGGAAAACTTCAATATCTCAATAACAAAAAGACAAATAATCCAATTAAAAAATGGGCAGAAGATATGAATAGTCACTTCACCAAAGAAGACATTCAGGCAGCCAATGAACACATGAAGAAATGGTCATTAGCCATTCGAGTACTGCAAATCAAAACAACAAGATATAATTTTATCCCAGAATTAATAGCAAAGGTCAAAAACACAGAAAACAGCAAAAGGTGATGAGGTTATGGAGAGATTGGAACCCTGCTAGTGGGATTGTAAAATGATGCCATCACCGTGGAAAACAGTATGGCATTTCCTTAAAAAGTTGGAAATAGAAATACTATATGATCCAGCCATCCCATTACTAGTTATATATCCTAGAGAAGTAAGAGTCATAACATGAAGAGATATATGCACACTCATAACACAATACCTTGAAAGAGTTAGTCACTGGGCCTGAGGACTCAGGACCATAGTATTGGGGGACATCAAGGTCAATTGACACAACATAGTCCACAAAGACAATATTCTACATCCTACTTTAATGCATAGTGACTGGGGTCTTAAAAGCTTATGAGTGGCCATCTAAGATATAACTATTGGTTTCTCCCTATCTGGAGAAAGAAGGGTGAAGAAAATAAAAGACATATGGAAGTAACTAGCCTAAAGGAGTAACGAACCACATGAACTTCAGCCTCCATGACCCTGAGACTAGAAGAACTAGATGGCGCCCAGGTGTAACTACCAACTGCTCTGAAAGGAATCACATTAGAAGGTCCTGGATAGAGTGGGAGAAAAATGTGGAACAAAATTAAAAATTATAAAAAAAATACCAGGTTTAATGGTTAGATAGACTGGTGGAACCTCTGAGATTACGGCCCTTAGTCACCTTGGAACTGGAATTGAATTCACTCCCATAGCTGAATTTTCAGTCAAACAGTAGACAGGGCTACAAACTGAACAACTCTAGGAAGGTTGACACTCCTTAGAATATATATATTTTTTAAGAATAAATAAAAAAGATTTGTTAAAACATTTTATGATGCAGTAGATCTGGAGTATAACCTGGTTTGGAGACAACACTTCAGAACCACTGCCTTAAAGTTCTATGCTTGGGTAGCAGTTGAGGTCCTGAGGATATGGTGAGGACAGGGGGCAAGCAACAAAGGAGATAGTCAAACTTCTGCGTGATACAATGAAAACAAAAACCCACTTCCATAGTGTTGATTCCAACTCACAGCAACACTGTAGGACAGAGAACTGCCCTATAGGGTTTCCAAGGCTGTAAATATTTACAAAAGCAGACTGTCTTATCTTTCTCCAGCAGACAGCTGGTGGATTCAAAGAATTGACCTTTTAGATAGCAGCTGAATTCTTTAACCACTGTGCCAAGAGAGCTACAGACACAATGAAAGGAATATATTTTTGCTTTTGAGAAAGAAGAAATGAAGAGGAGAGGGAAAGACTAAAACACAGTGAGCAAGGTGGCCTGAAGCTGACAACTTAGACAGAGAGCAAAGAAATTACTAAAATGTACCTAGCGGAGAGGTTCTTGGAGATCTTTGAAAATTCCTCCTTTACCTCCAGATAAATTTCAATATACACCAAATTTACTCATTTCCTAACAAGATGTGTATGTGTTGGTATGTGATGGGAGTGGAGGGAGGCAGAGAGGAAGAGAATGTGCAATTGTGAGAAAATTAAGACAGATGCTGATTTTTGCCCTGAGTTGATGCAACTGAGGACAGAGACAACATATTTGACATAATGAGATGATCAACAAACTAAAGAAGCAGGAGGTTGTAGACACATGTTAATCCATTACATATACACAAACCCACCAGCCACTCCTCGGAAGGAAGGTTGGGCAATCTACTTCCGTAGTGATACTGCCTCGGAAACCCAAGGAGGGGTCGCTGTGAGTCAGGGGTGACTCGACGGCACATAACAACAACAACAACAGAGCTTATTTTCAAGAAGTATTTAAACTTGCACAGGACATGGAAATATCTAGTTTTCTAGGGGCCAGAGAGGCCTCAGCTAACATCTGTGTTACTTTTTTCTTAAGGTTCTCATCTATTTTGTGTTTAACCTTAAATCTTTCCTTCTAGTAAGCAGAATGCACTGCACTTCAAATCAAAATCTCAAGAGTCTCCTATTTGTCTTCTCCTCATGAATTCATTGAGGTAGCTACTTCCTGCAGGATATTTTTATTCTTTCTTTCCAGATAAAGGTTGGATACCCTCAAGCTTCTGGAAAGGAAGGAACTGCTCCATTAACCTAGTATTTGAGGAACTCCTTTTGGGGTGGGAGCAAGAGGATAGAGCTTTCACAGTTGTATCACCATTGTGGGAACAAGAGATAGTATGTGGACCCTGTGAACATAATGTCTACATCTTCTCTCCATGATCTCTTTTCTGAGAAAATTAATAGATTTAGGGTTTTACAGGTTCCCTGTTAGAAATTATCTTTTTATCCTTTCCATCCATAAAACTCTATGAGTGTGTAAGAGAAGGGAAGGAAGGAGCCTGAGATCTAAGGGAAATAATCCTGCTTCCCATCCTCTCTTCCTTCATTGCCCCTTTGTCTCTATGTTAATGCATTGCTCTCTGAAATTATTTGTATTTTTCAGCACTGACTACAGGAAGTCTCAGGATTACAAATGAGTTCTGTTCCTAAGTCTGTCTTTATGTTGAATTTGTATGTAAGTCGAACAGGTACAGTTTATATCTAAAAAATCAGTAAGTCAAATGTTTGTCTTAGTATATATATATTATATAGTGTACTTTTCCATGCATAAAAAACAGTAAAGGAACTCTTCCAGATACACTAAAACTTTTACATAACAATGCAGTAATAATAATAAGAATGTGTATCTGTTGTAAAGTAGTGTCCATTTGTTATTATGAACCATTGCATGTACCTCAAATTTTTAATACAATAGAATTTATGGCTTGGTTTTTAACTACAGATTGTATGTAAGTCAGATATTCATAACCTGGAGACTGCCTGTAGTTCATAAATTTTTAAGCCTCCAAAGAAGAAACGTCAAGTTAAAGATTCTCATTTGAGGGTAATGATATTTTTCAATGCGGTGTGAATTAGAGGCATGACCAACATTGTTTCTTAACATCTTGTTCATTTAGATGACATTAAGTTGTGAAACATCCAAGAGACTAAATATTGAAACATTTTATGGTGGTAAAAAGTAGTAACAGGGGAGTAGATCATCTTTTCCCTCAGGTATCCTATATATACGCCATTCATCTATCAGTTTGTTATATTGTGGTGGCTTGCATACTGCTGTGAGGCTGGAAGTTATGGCACCAGTATTTCAAATGCCAGCAGGGTGACCCATGGTGGACAGGTTTCAGCAGAGCTTCCAGACTAAGACAGAATGGGAAGAAGGAAGGGGCCATCCCACTTCTCAAAGAATTGGCCAGTGAAAACCTTATGAATAGCAGTGAAACACTGTCTGATATAATACTGGAAAACTTTATGAATAGCCCTGAAACACAGTTCGATACAGTGCTGAAAGATGAGCCCTTCAGGTCATAAGGTGCTCAATATATGACTAGGGAAGAGCTGCCTCCTCAAATTAAAGTTGACCTTAATAACATGGATGGAGTAAAGCTTTTAGGACCTCCACTTGCTGACATGGCGTGACTCAAAATGAGATGAAACAGCTGCAAATTAATAATCGAATCACTGAATGTATGAAATATGAATCTAGGAAAATTGGAAGTTGTTAAAAATGAAATGGAATGCATGAAGATTGATATCATAGACATTAGTGTGCTGAAATGGACCAGTTTTGGCCATTTTGAATCAGACGACCATATGATCTACTATGCCAGGAATGACAATTAAAGAGGAATGGCATGGCATTCATCATCACAAAGAATGTTTCAAGATCTATCCTGAACTATAATGCTGTCAGTGATAGATTATATATATATATGCCTACAAGGAAGACCAGTTAATACCACTATTATTCAAATTTACCAACCAACCACCGAAGTCAAAAATGAGGAAATTGAAGATTTTTACCAAATTTTGCAGTCTGAAATTGACCAAACATGCAATCAAGATGTGTTGATTATTACTGGTGATTGGAATGCAAAAGTTGGAAACAAAGAAGAATTACCAAAAGAATCATTGGAAAATATGGCTTTGGTGATAAAAATGACACTGGAGATCACATGATAGAATCGTGAAGGACCAGTGAGTTATTTATTGCAAATATCTTTTTTCAACAACATAAATGGTGCCTATATATGTGGACTTCACCAGATGGAGTACACAGGAATTATATTGACTACATCTGTGGCAAGAGGTGAAGGAGAAGTTCAATATCTTCAGCCAAACAAGGCCAGGAGCTGACTGAGGAACAGACCATCAACTGCGCATATGCAAGTTCAAGTTGAAGCTGTAGAAAATTGAAAGGAGTCCACAAGAGCCAAAATATGACCTTGATTATATCTCTTCTGAATCTGGAGATCATCTAAAGACTAGATTTGATGCACTGAATATCAATGGCCAAAAACCAGATGAACTGTGCAATGACACCAAGAACATCATTCATGAAGAAAGCAAAAGGTCATTAAAAAGACAGGAAAGGAAGAAAAGACCAAAATGGATGTCAGAAGAGACTATGAAACTTGCCCTGGAATGGAAAGTAGCTAAAATAAATGGAGGAAATGACAAGATAAAAGAGCTGAACAGTAGATTTCAAAGAGCAGCTCAAGAAGACAGTCAATTATTATAATGAAATATGCAAAGACCTGGAGTTAGAAAACCAAAAGGGAATAACATGCTTGGCATTTCTCAAGACAAAAGAACTGAAGAAAAAATTTAGGCCTTGAGTTGCAATATTGAAAGATTCTATGGACAAAATACTGAATGATGTAGGAAACATCAGAAGAAGAAGGAAGGAATACACAGTCACTGTACGAAAAAGAACTGGTCATTGTTTATCTATTTCACTAGGTGAGATATGATCAAGAACCAATGGTATTGAAGGAAGAAATTGAAGTTGCACTAAAGGAATGGGCAAAAAATAAGGCTCCAGGAATTGCCAGAATCCCCACTGAGATGTTTAAACAAATGGATGACATGCTGGAGGCCCTTACTCCTTGCCAAGAAATTTGCAAGACAGCTACCTGACCAACAGACTGGAAGAGATTCATATCTGTACCCATTCCAAAGAATGGTGATCCAACAGAATGTGGGAATTATCAAACAATATCATTAATATCACACGTGAGTAAAATCTTGCTGAAGATAATTTAAAAACATCTGCAGCACTATATTGACAGAGAACTTCCAGAAATGCAATCTGGGTTCAGAAAACATGAAACGAGGGATATCATTGATGATGGCAGATGGGTCTTGGTTGAAAGCAAAGAATACCAGAAAAATGTTTATTTGTGTTTTATTGACTATGAAAAAGCATTCAACTGTGTGGATCATAACAAATTATGGATAACATTGAGAGGAATGGGAATTCCAGAACACTTAATTGTACTCATGAGGAACCTGTACATAGACCAGGAGGCTGTCATTCGAACAGAACAAGGGAGTTCTGCATGGTTTAAAATCAGGAAGGGAATGTATCAGGGTTGTATCCTTTTGCCATACTTATTCAATCGGTATGGTGAGCAAATAATCTGAGAAGCTGAACTATGTGAAGAAGAATGCAACATCAGGATTGGAGAAAGATTTACTAACAACCTGCCATATGCAGAGGACACAACCTTGCTTGCTGAAAATGAAGATGATTTGAAGCACTTACTGATGAAGATTAAAGACTATAGTCTGGAGTATGGATTGCACCTCAACATAAAGAAAATGAAAATCCTTACAACTAGACCAACAAGCAGCATCACAGTAAATGGAGAAAAGATTGAAGTTGTTAATGATTTCATATTTCTTGGTTCCACAATCAACACCAATGTAAGGAGCAGTCAAGAAATCAGATGTTGTATTGCACTGTGCAAATCTGCTGCAAAATACCTCTTTAAAATGTTGAAGAGCAAAGATACCTTTTGAAGACTAAGATGCACCTAACCCAAGCCATGGTATTTTCAATAACCTAATATGCATGTGAAAATTGAACACTGAACACGAAAGACTGAAGAATAGTTCATGCTTTTGAGTTGTGGTGTTGGAGAAGAACAGTTGAAGTACTATGGACTGCTGGAAGAACTAATATATCTGTCCTGCAAGAAGTGCAGCCAGAATGCTTCTTGGAAGTGAGAATGGCCAGACTTCGTCTCACCTACTTTGGTCATGTCAGAAGGGACCATTCCCTGGAGAAGGGTAGTATGGTTGGTAAAGTGGAAGGTCAGTGAGAAAGGGGAAGGCCCTCAACGCGATGCATTGACACAGTGGTTGCAACTATGAGTTCAGGTATAACAAGGATTGTAAGGCTGGCACAGGACCTGGCAGTGTTTGGTTCTTTTGTATATAAAGTCAGCGTGAGTTGGACCTGACTCAGTGGCACCTAATAGCAACAACAACAATCATATATAGTCTAGAGATGATCCAGAGAATAGTGCAACTATTAATACACTTACACAGACTGAGTTCCTGCTCAGAATAAAATGCCTTTTCCAAGTACCGAAAGCAATTTTGAAAACAATCTCAGTATATTCCACACAGTAGAAAATGTTTTATTAGAATTGGTACAGAAACAGTCTTTTTCCAGTTCCTGGCATGTCCCACCATCCTCTTCTCTGTTGATGTTCAGCCTACTTCTTTCTCTCTCTTGTAGAGTACCTTTTCAGAATGTTTATGCCTTTTCTTTACCTACAAAAGGGAAGATGTGTGAGAAATGAGCTCCACAGTTACTGTCAGTGCTAGGCTTTGTACCAATACCAACAGAATACCTATCTCATCTTTTCCCAGAGGGCATGCAGTATTCATCCAACAGACAATAAACAATAGGGAACAAGGATCATGGTAATTGAGGTTGTACAAGAGGTGCCTGTTTTCATTATTATTTTTTTTTCTCTGACACTGACTCATGGTTCCTTTATTCAAGCTTTGGTAGAATAAAATAAAAAAATATTTTATGGAGGGAATGGTGCTTGGGGACAGGGGGTGGGAAGGAAACAATAGATAAATACAAATCCATAACTTGATTGTAGTCTGCAGGCAGTAATTCTGCTAACTTGGGTAAAGAGTAAATTATTGGAAGAACAATCTAAATATTGGAAGAATTATTGATAGCTTTTAGGGTTGGTGGCAGAACCAAACAATAGAGCCTTGGGAATGACAGCAAATAGAAGCCTTGTCTTTATTTAGGTTTGCCATTTTATAGCTGAGCAAATTTGATTGGATCAGATACGTTTTATTGTCCCTACTTTGGTTTCAGCCACCATATTGCCAGGCGGTAAGTCAGAGAACATCACTTCTGTGATTTGGAGAATGCTGATAAACTGGGAAGTCCCCCATCTTCAATATACTATAGAGGTCAAATATAATTGTAATCAGTTGAGTTAATGGCCTTTCAATGGGATATTCCTTTTTTGTTATTTAAATTATTTATTTCATATGCTTATTTCAACAATCTAGAAATATATGTTTAGTACACATGTAATCATTCTCTTTTTAATTAAAAATATGAAATGTTGAGTGAAAGTTACAAATTATACCATAATCAAAGTATTTAATAAAGTACTTTTAAAATAAGGCAAAAGATTTAAGGGTCATTATCCTAAATTTGTAATCCAAATATAAAACAAGAATGAAGGATATTATTGATGCTAATACTCAAAATGACTTTTGCCCAATTCTTAAATCCTGCCCTCTCCTAAAAGCTAAAAAAGTATTCATTATAAATTGGAAATACAGAATTCTTAAAAAAAAAAAAAAAAAAACAATGGATGTTTAGTTGTATGATTCTCCTTATAGGTACAATCTACTTTTCAGCAACTGATAAGCCATTGAAAATGTAACTCCATATCCAACAAAAAAAAAGTCAGCGCTCTATTTGTTTGGGGAAGGGGTGTCAAATATGCAATTGTGTGGTAGATCCCTGCTCCAACAAAGAGTCTGAAGTGCAGGAGAGCTGTAGAGAGATCTGGATCACTCAAGGAATACAGAAGGCCAATGCCAAGAAATGGCACAATATTTTCAAGATCATTTAGGTGTGCTCTTCATATATGTTCCACCCTATCACCTGTCTGAAGATACTTCTTGGCATTTTCTCCTTTGTCAAATTGTGCACAGTCTTCTGGTTTGGCAAAAACCTTTCTTGTCAATCTGTATAATGCAGTTGCAGTACTCATAAGCATCATTTTTGAAAGAACAATTGTTGTACAGGAGGCAAAGGCCATGAAGATTTTATTCTCGCTTAGTTGGGTGAGGTCAACCATTTTTTCAACTTTAGTGTGGAATCTGCAGGGTACAGGAGCACAGTCCCCTTTCAGAAGTGATAAACTTTCCAGGGCAGGCAGGTTGAGCAGGCACGCTGAGTTTTGCTGTGTGGCCAGGACCTCAACAGGATACTCTTAACCTTAGATCCCTGTCTTTCATTATCTTACTTGAAATATGAATAATCTATTACACAACTAGATATGCCACAAAATTTTTTCTAGTCAAGAGCAGTGTTCTTAAAAGTGTGGTCTCTAGACCATCAGCATGAACATCATTGGGAACTTGTTGTTGTTGTTGTTATGTGCCTCAAGTCTGACCTGACTCATAGCAACCCCTCCTTGGGTTTCCAAGGCAGTATCACTGCAGGAGTAGATTGCCCAACCTTCCTTCCGAGGAGTGGCTGGTGGGTTTGAACCGCCAGCCTCCTGGTTAGCAGTCAAGTGCCTTAGGCACTATGCTGCCAGAATCTGATAGAAGTCCAAATTCTTTTTTCCACTCTAGACTCGTGGAACCAAAAATTCTGGAGGTGGAATCTGGGAATTTGCATTTTAAACAAATCTAGATGATTCTGATGTTAGCTAAAATTTAATGTATGAATGAATCACCTGTGAATCTTCTTAAACTGCAGATTCTGATTTAGTAGGCCTAGCCCTGGTAGCATAGTGGCTAAGGCACTTGCCTGCTAACCAGACGGCTGGCGGTTCAAACCCACCAGCCACTCCTCGGAAGGAAGGTTGGGCAATCCTACTTCCGTAGTGATACTGCCTCGGAAACCCAAGGAGGGGTCGCTATGAGTCGGGCCGACTCAATGGCTAATAACAACAACAACAACAACAAAGGATAAGCCTGAAATTTTGCGTTCTAACAAGCTTCCAGGAGACTCATTGCTGTTAATGCAGAGCTAATATTTGAGCAGCACAGATTCCAGATTTACATGGAAGGAGAAAAATTTTTATATCACTGTGGAAAACTGCTGAAATTTTGTAGACAAAAAGTCTATGTAAACCAAAATCCAGACTCAAACTTCTTATTCTTGCTGGCAGACAATGATAATTTATGTAAATCTTCAGAAGGTTGTGTTGTTTTGGGAGGAGGGGAGCTTTTAGTTTCAACTGGCAGGTCTGAAAACAGGATTGGTTACGTAGTTCATGTAGCAAGTCACCTTTAAGTCAAGTGTATGAATGCTTCATCATGCCTTTATCTTAATGCATGTCACAGGAGTGGAATCTATGTCTCCAGCTAGCATTTATTTTGTCTTGTTCATGACATAAATACTATGTTCCTCATCATTTAAAAATTATAACTCAAAGCTTAATGCTAATTAAGTTGTCAAGCTGTGACCAAAAGGAAGGGGAGAGGCTGGCCAGACAGCTCAGGTTGCTGATTGCAATTTGTTGCATCTTTCTTTCTTGGCCCAGATTAATCATATCTAGTATTTTTCTGTCTGTGGCTATTAAGAGGCTGATCTTGAAAGCTTTTGAGAATCTGGTCCAACTTCTAGCAGTTTGCTATTAGTGACACCAAGTCTGACTTCATTTGCTTGACAATGGCTTAATGGGAGTGGGAGAGAGGATCTAACTGGGTGTTTGAACCCTCCCGGTCAGACTTCTTTTAGACTATGTTGACCATCAGTATTCTCAGGTCTAAATTTCTTGCTTAAGAATCAGGTGACTATGTTTTTTTAGCTTTACTTTAAATAGGTTACAGATGATATCATTTCCTAAAATGAATTTTAAAACATTTGAGAACCCTCCCCCACCCCCACACACGAAAATCTCCCAAGAAGCTTGGTCAACATAAATGTATATGAAAAAATCTCTCATTACAACTAAAACAAACAAAAGCCTAAAGGTTATTGAAAGAGCAATTTCTATTATAATTATTTGAATAGGCCAAATAAGAATTAGAATAAACAGCAACCAAGAAATAATACTTATTTAATCTTTCAAAAATACTCTTAATCTTCAGTAAGAAAGAAAACTAAGTCATCAATGATTAAACGGTCTCCCCTGATAAAGTTCTTGTTTGCTGTCAAGAAGTAAAATGCAGAGATAAGTACTTTTCTGAGAAATATTAACAGTGATATTAATGTCTCAGAAATTATTTCTGACAAATGTCTAAATTAACATTCTTTAAAATAAAGAATCTGGATGGCCAATTATACATAGTTAAAATAAAAGAAGTTAGTCACTATTTTAGGCTTGAATTTACAGTGTAGTTGTTTCTAGATTGAGTTCCACATGTCAATGTCTGATCTCTCAATAATCTGCTAAGCATCTCAGAAAAACCTGCAAACTTAGAACCTTGGTTACCTGTTTATTAAGATGCTTCCCAGAAAAATGGTTTCCTTAATGTCAAAGAATATGGTTTTTATAGAGATTTTTTTTTCCTTGACTATAAAACCAAATAGATGTATGTTGTAGGATATTTACAGCAGATGAGAATATTAAAAATTACAAATAACCTGCTTTGTTCCATTCCACCTTTGTTAACATGTTAGTGTTTTCCTTTCAGTCTTTTACTATCTGCATATATGGTGAAATTTATTAAACTTGCTTACAAAACTTTGTATACTTAAGTGGATTTTCTGGGCCAATTTACCTACATTTTCATCATTAAAGGGAATCAATGACTCAAAAATTTTGGCCAGATTTATAGGAGAAAAATAGCATTGTGTTACAGTTGGTAGTTATTTGATATTTAATGAGGTTGCATTTTAATCAAGTGTTTATTAGACATCTGTATTTATTAAACTATGTCTTCCTTATGCATGTACTCATAGTGCCTAGAACAATACCTGGCACTAAGTAGCCACTTACTGTTTGTATGGACATATTACTACCTTGAGAACAGGACTCAAGGAAGAATTAAATATTAGAATTATTGATAGTTTACAGGATTGGTGAAAGAACTAAACAATGGAGCCTTGGTAGTAACAGCAAACAGAAGTATTGTCTTTAATCAAGTTTCCAAATTTGTAGCTGAGCAAATTTGATTGGACCAGATGTCCTATATTGTCCTTACTTTGATTTCAGCCATCATATTCTCAGGTGATAAGTTAGTGAACAAAGCTTCTGTGCTGGGATTCAGGTGGGAAGATTTATCAATTTACTAAGGAGATAAATTATCATTTGTAAGGACTCAACAGATTTGTTGTGAGGTACAGGCAGGACTTCGAATTGAGGAGGAGGAAATGAAGTATGAGCTAAAGTCTGAAGAAAGAATAGAATTCAGCGAGTAAAAGGAAGAGTTGAGTAAAATGGGGAAGTTTTGTTTTAGCAAAAGAGGAGACCAAGTGCAAGGTTCTAAAGGTAACAAGATCTCAAGTCTAGCTGAAGTATGTGGTTTGAGGCAGGTAAGGAATAGAAAAAATTTTGGCAGTAAACAGACCATATATTTTTTTTATATATATATATAACTAAAGTTTGAACTTTATTTTGAAAACAATTTGATAATGTATATTAAAAGCAACAAATGTATGTTCTCTAAATTAAAGAATTTGACACTTAAAACTATAAAGAGAGATTATGCACAGATGGGTGATAAGAATAATCTTTGCATCATAAAATAGAGCAGTAAAATATATTGGATACAACTTAACTATCCAGTGATAGAAAAATTGATAAAATAAATTATGTTAATTCTATAAAATTTTATTGCTTATGAAAACTTATTTTGGGAAAACTTTTTTTCATATGATTTTTTTCCAACTTTTTATTGTAGTTTGGGTGAGAGTTTAAAGGGCAACTTAGTTTTCCATTCAATAATTTATATATATTTTGTTTCATGATGTTGGTTGCAATCCCTTCAACGTAACAGCACTCTTCCCACTTCCTTCCTGGAGCTGATCACCGGAAATGGGTTCAGTTCCAGGTTGGAAGGATGCTTAAGAGCCACAGTGTCAGGGGTTCCACCAGTTTCTATCAGACCAATAAATCTGGTCTTTTTTTTTTAAAAAAATAGATGTTGAATTTTGTTCTACAATTGTTCTCTCTTTCTCTCCAAGACTATTGTGATCCTCATCAGAGTATGCGTGGTTGGGAGTGATAGGCTAGCATCACCTAATTCTTCTGGTCTCAGGGTACTGGAGGCTGTGGTTTGCCTGGTTCATTAGTCCTTTGGACTAATTGTTTCCTTGTGTCTGCATTTTTTCACTTTTCTTTGCTCCAGATGAGGAAAGACCAATAGTTGCATCTTAAATGGCTGCTTGCAAGCATTTAAGCTACTCATCAAAGTAAAACATTGTCTTTGAGGACTGTTATGACCATTGACCTAGATGTCCCCTGAGACTGTAGTCCAAATGTAGTCCTCCAAGTCCAAGTCCAAATGGGTCCAAGAGACTCATCTCCTCAAAGTATTTGATTATGGAGAAAATGTTTTCAGAACTTTGACCCCTGTATGTTCTACAATATTCTTGGATACTTATGCAACACATGCAAATACATACATAGAAATATCCTCTGCCAAACCTATATACACTCTTATGGGTGTATTCCCATTCATTTTACCACATCTGTTAAGCTTCCATGTCTACTTATGTATCTATTAATCACTCACTCACTCGCAGCCATTGAGTCGATTCCTACTCATAGCTACCCCTATTGGGTTTCCAAGACTATAAATCTTTATGGAAGCAGATCACACCATATTTCTACTATGGAGAAGCCAGTGGTTTTGAACCACTGGCTTTTTGGTAATCAGCCAAATGCCTTAACCACTACACCACCAGAGCACCTTATGCATCTACTCATAGATGTTGTTATTACTGTTACTTCAGGATTATGTGTGTAATGATATTCATCTTTGTTGTCTTTTACTTTTTTTAAAAAAATACATATTGAAATATAATTTATGTACAGTGAAATACGGAAGCTCTGGTAGCATAGTGCCTAAGGCACTTGACTGCTAACCAGAAGGCTGGTGGTTCAAAGCCACCAGCCACTCCTTAGAAGGAAGATGGGGCAATCTACTTCCATAGTGATACTGCCTCAGAAACCCAAGCAGGGATCGCTATGAGTCGGGTCCGACTCGACGGCACATAACAACAACAACAGTGAAATATACAAAACTAAAGTGACATAGGTCAATGTATGTATTTATTTATTTATTTTGCAGTGTTCCCTTCTACCCCTGGCAACCAACAAAGAAAGTTTCTTTCCATATATAAACCTTTCCTTGACCCTCCACAACAATGAACTAGTTCTATATTTGTTTCTCTGTGATTGACTTATTTCACTCAGCATAATGTCCTCTAAGTTCATCCATGTTATGTGGCACTTTGCTGATTCTATATTATTCTTCAGTGCTGCATAGTATTCTATTGTGTGTATGTACCATAATTTGGTTACCCATTCTTTCATTGATGGTAGGTTGTTTCCATCTTTTTGCTACTATAAATAGTGCCCAAGTTAATACATGTCTTCTGTCTAGTTAGTGATTTATCCTTCCTTCTACTTCCATCCATAGTAACATCAAATAATGTTTCCTTTTGTGTATAAACTTTTTTTTTTTTTTTTACTTTTTACAGTAGTGTTCTCATACAATATTTGTCCTTTTGTGATTGACTTATTTCACTCAGCATAGTGTGCTCCAGGTTCATCCATGTTATGAGATGTTCCACAGAATCTATTATTCTTTAACATTGTGTTGTATTCCAGTATGATTACGTATCATAATTTGTTTATAGATTCATCAGCTAATGGACATTTAGCCTATTTCTATCTTTTTGCTGTTATGAATAATGCTGTGATGGACATGGGTGTGCATATATCTGTTAGTGTCATGGCTTTTGTATATCTAGGATATATACCTAGTAGTGAGATTTTTGGATCATGTGCATTTCTACTTCCAACCTTTTAAAGAACTGTTATATTGTTGTCCTCAGTGGTTGTACCATTTCACAGTCCCACCAACAGTTTAAGAGAGTTCCAGTTTTTCTGCAACCTCACCAGAAGTTGCTGTTTTCTGTATTTTTATTTTTAACTTTCCAGTTAATACTGGGATGAGATTGGGATGACAAGATATCTCATTGTTGTTTTGATTTGCATCTCTCTAATGGCTAATCAATCAAAATATTGATGATGCAGGAAACATCTAAAGAAGATGGAAGGAATATACAGTCACTGTACCAAAAATAATTCGTTGATATCATCCATTTAAGAAGGTGGCATGTGATAAAGAATGAATGGTATTGAAGGGAGAAGTTGAAGCTACATTGAAGGAAGTGGCAAAAATCAAGGCTCCAGGATTAGAGGGAATATCCATTGAGATGTTTCAGCAAACGGACGCTGTGCTGGAGGCACTCACTTGGCTATGCCAGGAGATTTAGAAGACAGCTATTTGCCCAACTGACAGGAAGAGATCCATATTTGTACCCATTCCAAAGAAAGGTGATCCCACAGAATGTTGAAATTATCAAACAATATCATTAATGTCACATGTAAGTAAAATCTTACTGAAGATAATTCAAAAATGGCTGCAGCAGTATATTGACAGAGAACTTCCAGAAATGCAAGCTGGATTCAGAAGATGATGTGGAACAAGGGGTATCATTACTGATGTCAGATGGATCTTGGCTCAAAACAAAGAATACCAGAAAGATGTTTCCTTGTGTTTTATTGACTATGCAAAATCTTTCGATTGTGTGGATCATAAAAAATTATGAATAACTCATGAGGAACCTACATATAGACCAGGAGGCTGTTGTTTGAACAGAGCAAGGGGATACTGTATGACTTAAAATCAAGAAGGGAGTGCATCAAGGTTGTATCCTTTCACCATACTTAATCCAATCTGTACGCTGAACAAATAATCAGAGAAGCTGAACTATATGAAGAAGAATGTATGTGGCATGAGGATTAGAGGAAGAATCAATGATTAATAACCTAACTTGTGATATGCTGATGACATAACTTTGCTTGCTAAAAGTGAGGATTATTTGAAACACTTACTGATGAAGATTGAAGACTACAGTCTGCAGTGTGGATTATACCTCAATATAAAGAAAACAAACACCCCAACAACTAGACCAATAAGCAGCATCACAATAAATGGAGAAAAGATTGAAATTGTCAAAGACTTTATTATTTGGTTCTACAATCAACACCAATGGAAGCAGCAGTCAAGATGTCAGACAACGTATAGCACTGGGCATATTGGCTGCAAAAGACCTCTTTTGAATGCTGAAGAGCAAAGATGTCTCCTTGAGGACTAAAGTGTGCCTGATCCAAGCCATAGTATTTTCACTCACCTCATATGCATGTGAGAGCTGGGCAATGAATAAGGAAGACCAAGGAAGAGTTGATGTTTTTGAGTTGTAGTGCTGGCAATGAATCCTGAAAGTATCATGGCCTGCTCTGCTAAAAGAACTAACAAATCTGTCCTGGAGGAAATTCAGCCAGAATGCTCCTTGGAAGCAAGAATGGTCATACTTCGTCTGACCTACTTTGGTCATGTTGTAAGAAGGGACCATTCCCTGGAGAAGGATATCATGCTTGGTAAAGTGGAAGGTCAACCAAAGAGGGGAGGGTCCTCAACAAGATTGATTGACATGGTGGCTATGATGGGCTCAGGTATAGCAGGGATCGTGGGGTGGCACAGGACCAGGCAGTGTTTCGTTCTGTTGTACATAGGGTCACTATAGTCAGAGACAACTCGACGGTACCTAACAACAACAACAACAGTGGCTAATGATTGCATTTCTTCATGTGTTTATTGGCAGTTTGTATGTCTTTGGTGAAGTGTCTGTTCATGTTATCTGCCCATTTCTTAAATGGATTGTTTTTGTCTTTTTGTTATTGAGTTGGTAAAGTTTTCAATAAATTTTAGCTCTGGTAGCATAATGCCTAAGGCATTTTGACTGCTAACCAGAAGGCTGGCGGTTCAAACCCACCAGCCACTCCTCTGTAGGAAGGTTGGGCAATCTACTTCCATAGTGATGTTGTTGTTGTTAGGTGCTGTCAAGTTGGACCCGACTCATAGAGACCCCTCCTTGAGTTTCTGAGGCAGTATCACTAGGGAAGTAGATCACCCCATCTTCCTTCCGAAGGGTGGCTGGTGGGTTTGAACCACCAGCCTTCTGGTTAGCAGTCAAGTGCCTTAGGCACTATGCTACCAGAGCTCCCTCTGTAGTGATACTGCCTCGGAAACCCAAGGAGGGGTCACTTGATGTGAACTTGACTGCACATAACAACAACAACAGCAACATGAACTTCAGAGATTTATCCCTTCTCAGATATGTTGTTGCCCCAAATTTTCTACCAGTCTGTTGTTGTTGTTGTTGTTATGTGCCTCCAATAGGCCCCGACTCATAGCGACCCCTCCTTGGGTTTCCGAGGCAGTATCATTACGGAAGTAGGATTGCCCAAC
>NW_006921707.1:9495668-9502183 GCF_000298275.1 Orycteropus afer afer | reverse complement strand
GACTCATAGCGACCCCTCCTTGGGTTTCCGAGGCAGTATCATTACGGAAGTAGGATTGCCCAACCTTCCTTCTGAGGAGTGGCTGGTGGGTTTGAACCGCTAGCCATCTGGTTAGCAGGCAAGTGTCTTAGCCACTATGCTACCAGAGCTCCCCTCACCACCAGTCTGTAGGTTCTCTTTTTTATTCTTTTGGAGAAGTCTTTTGATGTGCATCTGTGTCTAATTTTTAGGAGACCATAGTCATCTAGTTTATCTTCTGGTGTTTGGGGGTTTTTAAATTACATTTAATGGTTTATATATGTCAAAAATAAGGGCCCCTAAATTAATCCCCCCTGCCCTTTTGGTTAATATTTATAGTTTCAGGTTTTACATTTAGTTCTTTGATCTATGTTCAGGTAGTTTTTGTATATGATGTGAGGTATGGATCCTGTTTCATTTTTCTGCAAATGGATGTCCACTTTTGCTAGCATGTAATTGTTAAAGAGAATGTTTTTCCCTATTTAAAGGATTTTTGCCCTTTGTCGAAGATTAGCTGTTCATAGCTGGATGAATTTACTTCTGAGTTTTCATCAATCATTTATGTCTTTGTTGTTGTACCAATACCAGGCTGTTTTCACTACCATGGCTGTATAGTAGGCTTTGAGATTGGGAAGTATGAAGCTTCCTTCTCTGTTCTTCTTTGGTAGTGTTTGGCTTATCCAAGGTCTCTTTCTTTTCCATATAAAGTTGGTGATCTCTCTGAAGGATGATGATGGAGTCTAGAGTAGGATAGCATTATACTGTAGATTTCTTTGGGTAGTATTGACATTTTCACAGTTCTAAGTCTGCCTACTTATGAACATGGTATGTTCTTTCATTTATATAGGTCTCTCTTTTGGTTTCTTGTTTTGTAATTTTCTTTGTGTAAGCCTTTTGTGTTTCTGGTTAGGTTTATTCCTAATTATTCCAGCTTTTAGATGGCTATTGTAAATGCTATTGCTTTCCTTATTCCTTTTCAGACTACTCTTGCTTAGTGTAGAGAAATCTGAGTGATTTTTGTCTATTGATCTTGTAATCTGCCATTTTACTGAACTATTCTATTAGTTTTAGTAGCTTTCTTGTTGAGTCTCTGAGATTCTGTATGTATAGGATCATATCATCTGCAAGAGACAGTTGTATTGCTTCTTTACCAATATGGATGTCTTTTATTTCCTTTTCTTGCCTTATTGCTCTGGCTAGGACTTACAATGCAATATTGACTAGGAGTGGTGATAAAGGACATCCTTGTCTAATTCCCATTTGCAAGAGAATGCTTTCAATCTGTCTCTGTTGAGAATAATGTTGGCCCTTCTGACAACATGACCAAATAGGTGAGACTAACTCTGGCCATTTTGCCTTCTTTGGAACATTCCAATTGCACTTCCTCCATGACTGATTTGTTCATTCTTCCGGCAGTCCATAGTATTTTCAGTATTCTTCGCCAAAACCATAATTCGAAGCCGTCAGTTTTTTCTATCTTCCTTATTCACTGTCCAGCTTTCACATGCATATGAGGTGATTGAGAATACCATGGCTTGGGTCAGGCACACCTTTGTCTTCAAAGTGAACATCTTTGCTCTTTAACACTTTAAAGAGGTCTTTTTGCAGCACATTTACCCAATGCAATATGTCATCTGATTTCTTGATTTCTGCTTCCATGAGCATCGATTGTGGATTCAAGTAAAATGATATTCCTAACAACTTCAGTCTTTTCTGCACTTATCATGATGCTGCTGATTGAACCAGTTGTAAAAATTTTTATTTTTGTTATGTTGGGATGTAATTTATACTAAGAGCTGTTGTCGTTGTTGTTATGTGCTGTTGAGTTGGACCTGACTATAGTGACCCCACCTTGGGTTTCTGAGGCAGTATCACTATGGAAGTAGATCTCCCCATCTTCCTTCTGAGGAGTGGCTGGAGGATTTGAACCACTAGCCTTCTGGTTAGCACTCAAGTACCTTCCTGATTTTCATAAATAAGGGCTTCAAGTCATCTTCACTCTCAGCAAGCAAGATTGTGTCATTTGCATATCACTGGGTGTTAATGAATCTTCCTCCAATCCTGATGCCATGTTTTTCTTCAAATAGTCCAGCCTCTTGGATTATTTGCTCAGCATACAGGTTGAATAAGTATGCTGAAAGGATACAACTCCAACATATACCTTTCCTGATTTTAAGCCATGCAGTATCCCCTTGTTCTGTTTTAGTGACTGTCATTTTGTCTACATATAGGTTCCTTATAAGCACAATAAGTGGCCTAGAATTTCCATTCTTTGCAATGTATCCATAATATGTTATGATCCACACAGTCAAATGCCTTTGCATAGTCAGTAAAACACAGGTAAACATCTTTCTGCTATTCTTTTCTTCCAGCCAAGATCCATCTGATATCAGCAATGATATCCCTCATTCCATATAGTCTTCTGAATACAGCTTGATTTTTTGCTATTCCTGTCAATATTCTGCTGCAACCATTTTTTACTTATCTTCAGCAAAATGTTGCTTGTGTGTGATATTAATGATATTGTTAAATAATTTCTGCATTCTGTTTGATCACTTTTTCTTGGAATCAGCGTGAATGTGTATTTCTTTCAATTGGTTGGGTAGGTAAGTGTCTTCCAAATTTCTTGGCATAAATGTTTGATCACCTCCAGGCTTGCAGCCGTGTATTGAAACATTTCATTTGTTATTTTGTCAATTCCTGGAGCCTTGCTTCTAGCCAATTTCTTCAGTGCAGCTTGTATTTCTTCCTTTAATGCCATTGGTTTTTGATCATATGTATGATAGTGTGGTGTAATCATCAATATATATGAATTTACTGCTGTCATTTTGTTTTTGATTTTTATTTATTTTTGTGGTGCTGATTATTGCTTTTTTTTCTATATATTTCTTTGCTGAGTTCATTTTGTTTACAGATTTTGTTTTCATTTCCTCCTTCGCTGTTGATTTTATGTTTACTAAGACCTATGGTATTCTTTTTTATATTGGTTAAAAGGTTTATTAATTTTCTTCATGGTTATCCTATAATTTATTAATATCTTTCTAAGTTTAAAACAAGGAGCTTTGATGGTATAATGGTTAAGGCATTTGGCTGTTAATGAAAGTCAGTGATTTGAACCAAGCCACCATTCCAAGGAAGAAAGATGTGACAGATTTACAGCCTTGGAAACCCAGTGGGGATCACTGTGAATTACAATTGACTCAATGGCAGTGAGTGTTGCTTTTTTGAAGTTTAAAACAGTCTGTTCTATCTTGATATGCTCTTGACTTCTTCTCTATCTGGAAGTTCTGTAACTATATTATTATTTCCATGTTTTGCTTTGTAGCTGTCCTTGTTTGCAAATTGATGCCTCTGGTCTCCTATTTTCAGTCTTGTAAGTTTATTTTAAGGAGCTCTGGTGGCTCAGTGCCTGAGGTATTTGACTGGTCAAATGCACCAGTCACTCTGTGGAAGGAAAACTGGGGAACCTACTTCCATAAGGACTTTCTGTCTCAGTGGGGGTTGCTATGGATACTTCTGTTTTGGGGTTGGTTTCTGGGTGATGTTGTCATGTGTCTTAATCTTAGTTTTTGTCTGCTGTCTGCTGTTGTTGGTTCTGTCCAAAGAAGTCCCTTTAGCATCTCTTATAAGGTTGGTCTGCTTTTTATAAATTCCCTTAATTTATGTTTCTCTGGAAATGACCTAATTTTACCATCATATTTGAGGGATATAATTCTTGGTTGATATATTTTTTTTCTTTCAGGGTTTTGTATATGTCATTCCAGTTCCTTCTTATCTGCATGATTTCTGCTAAGAAGTCAGAACTCAGTCTTATTGGTTCTCCTTTGTATTTAACATTGCATTTTTCCTGAGCTGTTCTCAGGATTATTTCTTTGTCTTTGGTTTTGGAAAGTTTGATTATGATATATCTTGATGATTTTGTTTTGGAGATTATCCTATTTTGAGTTTGTTAAACTACTTGATTGAATATCTTTTTGTGTTTCATGATATTAAGAAGGTTTTTTGTCAATAAATCTTTGACAATTTTTTTGTTGCTGTCTTTTCCTGTTCTGGAATGCCAATCACACATAAATCATTCCTTTTGATGGTGTATCACACAATTCTTAGGTTTTGTTCAATTTTCTTCATTTTTTTTTTTTTTTTAATTCTGGTTGTTCCTCTAACAGATCAGTACTAAGGTATTTGTCTTCAATTTCACTAATTCTGTTTTCCATCAATTCAATTAAACTTCTTTGTCCTTATAACGCATTATCATTTTCTGAAATTTTGGTGTTAATCTTCTGGATTTCTCTTTGCTGTTTCTGTATGGTTCCTAATTGTCTTTTGATTTTTGTCAATTTGTACTTTTATTGTTTTCCTGAATTCTCCTAGGATTCATTTTTTGTGTTTTCCTTGATTTTGTCTATTTTTCCTTGATCTCTTTCTTGATCTGTGGAAGAATTTTAAATATGATTATTTTGAATTGCTTATTAGATAGTTCCATTACCAATTCTTCCTCCAGAAGATATTCTTGCCCTTTATTTTGGTCATTTGCTTGAGCCATCTTGTCTTTATTTATTTATTTGAAGTCATCTGTTGTCTCTGAGATACAGGGGCATTGTTGTATATATTGTTGATTGTTTATTTGCTTCACCTTGATTTTGTTTTGTTTTAATATATCCAAGTGGGAGGGTGAAAATGCCACTCTGGTCACTAGTTTGACAGTATTGGGCACTGAGCTCCTGTCTTTGAGTGGATTTGATAGCTAGTGGGAGTGTGGGGATGAGCCTCTTTTTGCTGATCATGTAGAACAGCTGAGGGTGGGCTTGGTGAGTGTTGGCCAAATTCTATCATCATTCCAATGTTGCTGGAGTGGGTGATGCCACTTGTCCAGTGGATGGGGCTGCAAATGTGGTAGATGTGACTGGGGTAGTGTGGATGTGGTTGCTCCCTCCATCCTAATCAGGAAAAATATTAAAAATGGGGGAATTAGGAAGAAAAAATATTTCAGAAAAAAAAAAGAAAAGAGAAAATGGCACTGCAGTGGGTATAAGTGCTCACTGCCAGCTGCAGAGACAGTGTAAGCAGTGCCTAATTTGCAAGATAATGTTTTGCCAACCATTGAGGTGGCGGAAGAGTACACTGCTGATGGCAGAGGTGGTGTTGCACAGAGAACTCAGTGTGGGGATGCATGGCTCTGACTATAGAAGTGGCTGTTGTGCAGCACCCTGTGTGTGGGAGTGTGTGCTGTTGAGTGCAGAGTCAGTGAGACAGTGGGACCTGATCCATAGACGTCTGACTGTGCCATCAACCATGGAAGAGGTGGGAGTGTGCACAGCTGACTGGAGGCTGCAGTTGTAGAAACTGATCCATGGAAGTGTGTACCACCAACTGTGGAAACTGCAGGCATGTGATACACAACACATGAAATTGAACTTTGGGATCACATAGATGGTGAGTAGGAACTCTGGTGGTGTAGTGCCTAAGGCATTTGACTGCTAACCAGAAGGCTGGCAGTTCAACCCACCAACCACTCCTCAGAAGGAAGATTGAGCAATCTACTTAGTGATACTCCCTTGGAAACCCAAGGACAGGTTGCTATGAGTCACAGCTGACTCGATGGCAGTAAGTTTGGTTTTTTTGGTTTAGATGGTGGGTATTTGGCACTTGATGTGTGGGAGCATGCCACAGGCTTCCAGAGGAGTGAAATGACAGTAAGAGTTCTACAAGGTGAAAAGGTGGACTGGGAAGACCACAAGGCAGGGTAGGGGCAGTGGTGTGTATCACCAGCTGCTGGGTGAGTAGATGTGGAGGGGGCCATGCCTCTGCTCACCTAGATCATGTGCAGGGTAAGGAGTGAGAGCAAATTCTCTGATTGCTGGCCACCAGCATGGTTGTTGGTACACTCCTGTGCAAGTGCAGTTGGTTACATTGCTCTTGTTTCAACTCAATGAAAGGGGAGGGCTACCTAGATTCCAGTGTCTCCAGACACCACTCCACAAGTCTTCCCTACCACATGGGTTCCCTACCCAAATGACCAGGAATCACAGCTAGTGAATAATTCTGTCTCTATTTACTTGCTCCTTCCCTGCTCTGTGGTCATCTGAATCTCTGGAGTTATAGCCTTCTTCCCTGCACTCCAATTCTTCAGACCTAGCTTGTGTTCTGATCACCTAGCTTCACATCAGGTTTGTTTACACTTTGTCTTTGAATTATTGGGAATTCCATGAAATTGTATTCCTATTACTCAAAATGATTATGCTGTGCTGGACCAACTAGGAAAGTATCTCCTCCATATATCTCCTCATTCACTGCTTTCATTCAGTTGCTTCTTCCAGTTGGAGTTTGCTCTACTTCTTTACTCTTTCTTCTGAGCTCAGGTTTCCAGGATTATCATCTGTATCTGCTTCACCTGATTTCTCTGGTCTTTGTTGAAGAGGAAAGGCATGGAGTGTCTAGCTAGTTTGCCACTTTAACTCCACCTGCCTTTTTCATATAATCTTGAGGGATCATATAAC
>NW_006921707.1:9490380-9495143 GCF_000298275.1 Orycteropus afer afer | reverse complement strand
TATCCAGGATCTCCTACATAGATGCCCTCTGAGTGGTTGAAAGTGGTAGCCAGGCACCATCTAGTTCTTCTGGTCTCATAGTTGTATAGGCTGAGGATCACATGGTATACCAGTCTCTTGGACTAATTGTTTCCATGCATCTTTGGTTTTCTTCATTCTTCTTTGCTCTGGACAAGGAGAGATCCACCTTTGCATCTAGATGGCTGCTTGCAAGCTTTTAAAATCCAAGTCACTATTCATCAAAGTAGGATGTGGAACAATGTTTTTGTGTAGTATGTTATACCAATTGAGCTTGATGTCTCCTGTGACCATGGTCCCAAGCTCACAGGTTCAACTACTCCCTCCCTCTTGGGTAGATGGCAGTGGCCAAGAAGTGACTACAACCTTGTCCCTTGTCAGCTCTACTGTATACATGGGAATTGTTACAGATCATGCAAATACACTTTAGAAACATTGTCTGCCAACCCTATACATGGTCATGGGCACATTTCCCCCTCCATTGACATACCTAATTGTTCAGACTGTCCACCCATCTATCCACCTGTAATCCTACTCTACTCATCTTTAATGGTGGGACTCTAACTTCTTTGTGGCAACAACCACATCTCTGCCTGGGCCTCATTGTCCTTATCACCTAAATGAAAAAGAGACAGGAAAGTTCTCTCATGATCTTCCCAGCTCACAAATGCTTGTCTGACACACACAGATCTGTGTCTGCTGAGCTAGGGCTGAAAGACAGGGCTGAAGCCCTGACCATGGTAGTTGTGGGTTCCTCAGATGCTGCTGTCATTTCTGTCCTAGGGTCACTCAGGCTAATCTTTATAATTGTCCCAGGTCAGTTTCTCTCCTGTGTTGACCTCTGGCCTATTTTTTATTTTAAGAGCTTGTTTTACATTCAACATTATGTGTACATTTAGTTTCACTCCCCATTTACCATGTCCAACGCTAACCCAGTCTTCTCCCCTCCTTAGCCTGTAACCCTTATATTCATGCACTCCTGTTTGTCCTGGTTTCCTCACTTTGAATGTTGGTCTTTTGGTGTCCCAAGGTCTATTGCTCTAAGGAATGTATTACCATAGAGTATGTGGATGCGTCTTCTTGGGTTGAGTGGTCTGTGTGTACATCTTGTTAACTATTAGACTAAGAACCAGCCTGTGGGGGTGCATTTAATTCCAGGAGCAGAATGTATTCCAGGGCCATAATATTGGGGGTCTCATCAGATTTCATCTGAGCAGTAATTATTGCCATTATTGAGTTTTGGGATTTTGTTCCATGTTTTACCTCCCATTCTATCCAGGATCTCCAGATTTGATCCTTTCTTGAGTGGTTCAGATTGGTAGCCAGGCACCATCTAGTCCTTCTGGTCTTGAAGGTCATCATGTCCTATGGCTGATTGCTTCCAAAACCCTTGTTTTTTTGCACTCTTCTTGGCTTCTGATGCTAGGAGACTGTTAGCTGCATCTTAGATATCTGTTTGAAAGCTTTTAAGACCCCGGTTTTTATTCACCAATGTAGGATGTGGAGCAAGGCTTTTATGTATTTTGTTGTGCCAATTGAGTCTGGTGTCCCCCAGTACTATGGTCCTGAGATGGTAGACCTATTGGATCTCTCTGCCATAGTGTCTGGTTTTCTGTGAGGAATTACTTTGTGTCTGTCTTCTATTGTTTCTGTAAGGATTGCAGGTATTTTGTATCACTGGCATCGGTGCAAGATTAGCCTCAGCTGAATCTATCTTTGGTCTAGAGTATACATCTCTTCACTGACCCCCATCTGACCATCTCAGGTGTTTATGTGCCTATCTGTAGCCTGGTTTTTAGTGTTAATGGCAATGCAGTATTGTGGACACATTGGTTGGTATTAGCATCTGTCGTCTATCTCTTATGTGCACAATTAGGTATCCTCCCATTTCCTAATGTTATCATGGTGGTCACAGGTCCTTTCCGTTATCCCTCCCCCTACCTGTGTCAGTGTGAGGGCTCCAACTAGCCTGAAATTAATCCCTCCCCTTCCCTCTCCATCCCGGTAACCTACAAAGTGAGTTCCCTTTCCCAAGCAAACCTTTCTCTGTCTTTTTACAGTAATGAGCTCTTACAGTACTTGTCTTTCTGCGATTGACTTATTTCACTCAGCATTATAATGTCCTCCAGGTTCATCCATGTTGTGAGATGATTCGCATATCCCTCATTGTTCTTTAATTTAGCATAGTACTCCATTATGTGCATGTACCATAATTTGGTTATCCACTCATCGCTTGATGGGCATTTAGGTTGTTTCCATCTCTTTGCTATGGTAAATTGTGCTGCGATGAACATAGGTGTACATATGTCTGTTCATGTGCTATCTCTTACTTCTTTAGGATATATTCCTAGTAATGGAATTGCTGGATCAAATGGTACTTCTACTTTCAGTTTGTTAAGGAAATGTCATACCATTTGCCACAATGGTTGTACCATTTTACAATCTCACCAGCAACACAAGAGTTCCAATCTCTCTCTCTACAACCTTGCCAGCATATGTTATTTTCTGACCTGTTGAACTTTGCTATTATTGTTGGGGTAAGATGATATCTCATTGTTGTTTTGAATTTCATCTCTCTAATGATTAATGATTGTGATCAATTTCTCATGTGTTTGTTGGCTGCCTGTGTATCTTCTTAGGTGAAGTGTCTGTTCAAGTCTTTTGCCCATTTGCGAATTGGGTTATTTGTCTTTTTGGTGTTAAGATGTTGAAGTTTTCTATAGATTTTGGAGATAAGTCCTTTATCAGATAAGTCATAGGCAAATATTTTCTTGCAATCTGTAGGTTCTCTTTTTACCCTTTTGATGAAGTCTTTCAATGTGCATAAGAATTTAATTTTTAAAAGGTCCCAGTCATCTAACTTCTCTTCTATCTCCTGCATATTCTGTGTTATGCTTCACAGTCTATTTATGCCGTAAATCAGGGCTAGGGCTCTCAGATTTGCCCCTATTTTATCTTTGATGAATTTTATAGTTTTGGGTTTTACATTTAAGTCTTTGATCCAACTTGAGTTTGCTTTTGTGCATGGGGTGAGGTATGGGTCTTGTTTCATTTTTCTGCAGGGGTATATCCAGTTTTGCCAGGACCATTTGTTAGAGAGGCCGTCTCTTTCCCATTTACTGGGTTTTGGACCTTTGTCAAAGATCAGTTGTCCATAGATGCATGGGTCTATATCTGGACTTTTGATTCTGTTTCTTTGGTCTATCTGTCTATCATTGTACTAATGCCATGCTGTTTTGACTACTGTGGCTGTATAGTAGTTTTAAGATCTGGGCATGTAAGACCTCCCACTTTGTTTTTCTTCTTGAGAAGTGCTCTACTTATCCGAGTTCTCTTTCCTTTCAATATGAAATCAGCAATTAGTTTTTCCATGTCCTTAACAAATTTTGTTGAAATCTGAATTGGGATTGTGTTAAATGTGTAAATTGCTTTAGGTAGTATTGGCATTTTCATAATATTTAGTCTACCTATCCATGAACAAGGTAGGTTCTTCTGTTTATGTACTGCACTTGTTGTCTCTCGTAGCAGTGTTTTATAATTTTCTTTGTATAGGTCTTTTTGTCTCTGGTGAGGTTTATTCCTAGATGTTTTATCTTTTTAGTAGCTGTAGTAAATGGTATTGTTTCCCTTATTTCTTTATCAGAGGACTCTGTTGGTGTAGAGGAATCCAACTGATATTTGTATGTTGACCTTGTTTCCTGCCACTTTTTGCTGAACCTCTCTATCAGTTCCAGTACTTTTTTATTGAGTCTCTTGGGTTTTCTATGTACAGAATCATATCATCCACAAATAGAGATAGTTTTAGCTCCTCTTTGCCAATTTGTATGCCTTTTATTTCTCTTTCTTGCTGTATCGCCCTGGCCAGAACTTCCAATACAATGTTAAATAGAAGTGGTGGTAGAGGGGATCCCTGACTGGTTCTCGTTGTAAGGGAAATGCCTTGAGTCTTTCTCCATTAATAATGATGTTGGCCATTGGCTGTGTGTATATACCATTTATTATATTGAGGAATTTCCCTTCTATCCCTATTTTGCTGAGAGTTCTGAACAGGAATGAATGTTGGATTTTATCAAATGCCTTTTCTGCATTGATTGATTTAATCATATTGTTCTTTTCTTTTGTTTTGTTTATGTGGTGGATTACATTGACAGTTTTTCTGATGTTGAACCAACCTTGTACACCTGGTATGAATCTCACTTGGTCCATGTGTATTTATTTTTTGATATGTGGTTGGATTCTGTCAGCTAGGATTTTGTTAAAGTTTTTGCATCTATGTTCATGAGGGATATTGATCAGTAGTTTTCCTTTCTAGTGGTATCTTTCCCTGGCTTTGGTATTAGTGTAATGCTTACTTCATAAAATGAGTTTTGGAGTATTCCATCTTTTTCTATGCCATGGAATAGCTTGAGAAACATGGTTGTCAACTCTTCTCTGAATATTTGATAAAATTCTGCAGTGAAGCCATCTGTTGTTGTCGTTAAGTGCCATTGAGTCATTTCTGACTCATAGCGACCCTATGCACAGCAGAACGAAACACTGCCTGGTCCTGATTCAGCTCCACGATTCTTGCTACACTTGAGCCCATTGCCGCTGCCACCATGTCAATCCACCTCATTGAGGTTTTTCCCCTCTTTCGTCGACCCTCTGCCTTACCAAGCATGACATCCTTTTCCAGGGAATGGTCCCTTCTGACAACATGACCAAAGTAGGTGAGATGAAGTCTAGCCATTCTCACCTCCAAGGAA
>NW_006921707.1:9487369-9489045 GCF_000298275.1 Orycteropus afer afer | reverse complement strand
TTCCCTGCATCATTCAATATTTTGCCCTTAGAATCTTTCAGTATTGCAACTCAAGGCTTAAATTTTGTGCTCAGTTCTTTCACCTTGAGAAATGCTGAGTGCGCTCTTCTCTTTTGGTTTTCTAATTCCAGGTCTTTGCACATTTCATTAGAGTAATTGGCTTTGTCTTCTCAAACTACTCTTTGAAATCATCTGTCCAGCTATTTTATGTTGTCATTTCTTCCATTTGCTTTAGCTACTCTTTGCTCAAGGGCAGGTTTCAGAGTGTCTTCTGACATACATTTTGGTCTTTTCTTACTTTCTTGTATTTTTAGTGACCTCTTGCTTTCTTCATTGTTGATGCTCTTGATGTGATCCCACAATTTGTCTGGTGGTTTTCTCTCATTGGTGTTCAATGCATCAAGCCATCAGGGCCAGGACTTTTCTTTGTGAGAAGTTTTTTTTATGACCTGTTCAATTTCTTCTTTTGTTATTGATCTGTTCAAGTTTTGTATCTCTGAGTGGTATAGTTTAGGTAGGTCTTGTGATTCTAGAAAATTGTCCATCTCTTCTAGGTTCTCAAATCTGTTGTAGTACAGTTTTTCATAATATTCTGTCAGTATCTTTTTTATTTCAGTTGGTTCTGTTGTGATGACACCATTTTCATTTACAATTCTTGTGATTTGGATCTTCTCTTTCTTTTCTTTTGTTAGACCTGCCAATGGTTTATTGTTTTATTAATTGTTTCAAAGAACCAGCTTTTTTTTTTTTTTTTTATATTCTGTTTCATTTATTTCTGCTCTGATCTTTATTATTTCTTTGCTTCTAGATACTGTAGGATCCTTTTATTGTTCTATTTCTAGTTGTTAGAGTTGATAAGTTCTGTTGTGATGACACCATTTTCGATTACAATTCTTGTGATTTGGATCTTCTCTTTCTTTTCTTTTGTTAGATTTACCAATGGTTTATTGCTTTTATTAATCGTTTTGAAGAACCAGCTTTTTGTTTTTTGGTTTTCTCTCTCTTTTTTTTGTTGTTGTTATTTTGTTTTCTGTTTCATTTATTTCTGCTCTGATCTTTATTATTTCTTTGCTTCTAGATACTCTAGGATCCTTTTTTTCATTCTATTTCTAGTTGTTGGAGTTGATAAGTTAGAGTGTTGATTTTGTTTCTTTCCTCTTTTTTGATGAATGCATTTATTGCTATAAACTGTCCTCTGAGTAGTGTTTTGTTGTGCCCCATAGGTTTTGGTATGATGTATCTTCATTCTCATTTGTTCCTAAGAATTTTTTATTTTTTTTTTTCTGTTTTGCTACCCAGTAGTTTTTGAGCAGTGAGTTGTTCAGCTTCCATATGTTTGATTTTTTTTCCTTGCTTTCCTGTTATTAATTTCTAATTTTATAGGATAGTGGACTGAGAAGATGCTTTGTAGTATTTTGATGTTTTTGAAGTTATTGAGGCTTGTTTTATGTCCTAACATATGATCTGTTCTGGAGAAGGATTCACGTGCACTGAAGAAGAATGTGAATTGTGTTTTGTTGGGTGAAATGCTCTTTATATGTCTGTGAGGTTAAGTTGGTTGATTGTATTGTTGAGGTCTGCTGTATCTTTGTTGAATTTTTTTCTAGTTGACCTGTCCCTCTTTGAAAGTGGTGTGTTAAAGTCTCCTACTACTATTGTAGAGTTGTCTATTATCC
>NW_006921707.1:9479885-9487089 GCF_000298275.1 Orycteropus afer afer | reverse complement strand
CTAAGGTGGGTCTCTTGTAGGCAGCATATCAATGGGTCTTCTTTTCTTATCCAGTCTGCCACTCTCTTTCTTTTAATAGGTGCATTTAGTCCTTTCACAATGAGTATAATTCATGATAGGTATGAATTGTCTGCTGTCATTCTATTGTGTTTTTTTGTCGTGTTGTTGGTGTTTCCTTGGTCCATATACTTTTCTGTGCTGAGTTCGGCTTGTTGACTAATACTTTCTCCCTTTTCCTTTTTGTTGTTGGTTTTGTGCTTATTAAGCCCATATGTTTTCCTTCCTTCTGGATTTGTTTAGGGGGATTGCTAATTTTCTCTGTGGTTACGTTGGAGTATATTCTTGTCTCTACATTTTTAGTCAGTTTGTACTGTGAAGACATTGTCCTGTTTTCCTCTGCATTTGGAAGTTTGTACCTAGAAGTTTTATTTCCTCTGATAGCTTAGTTGCTGTTGTTGTATGCTGATTGACTTCTTTGGTTTTTAGAGTACAATGTTTTATGGTCTTATTTTGAGTTTCTATTTCTGATTTTGTTTTAGTGTTGATGCCACATATCCTGATTTTTCTTATCTCTGTTGTGGGTTCTCTATTGGAAGGACTTCCTTAAGCATTTCTTGTAGGGTTGGTCTGGTTTTTACAAAATCCCTTAATTTCTGTTTGAGAATGCCTGATTTCACCCTCGTATTTGATGGATAATTTGGCTGGATATAGGATTCTTGGTTAGAAGTTCTTTTTCTTCAGTATTTTATAAATGCCCTCCCATTGCCTTCTTGCCTGCACAGTTTCTGCTGAGTAATTGGAGCTCAGCCTAACTGTTTGATTATTATAAGTAATATTTCTTTTCTCCCAGGCAGCTCTCAAAATTTTTTCTTTGTCTTTGGTTTTGGAGAGTATGATTATAATATCCCTCGGTGTTTTTCTCTTGCGATCTATCTTGTGTGGGGTTCTATGAGCTTCTCGGACAAATATCTTTTCTTCTTTCATGATTTGGGAGAAGTTTTCTGTTAGCAGGTCTCCCACAATTTTCTCAGTGTTTTTTTTTCTTTGCCTTTCTTGGTCTGGAATTCCAATGAGTATTATGTTGTTTCTTCTCATGTCATGCCATATAACTCTTAGGTTCTCTTCATTTCTCTTAAATCTTTGTTCTGATTTTTCTTCATACAGGCTGGTGTCCAAGGATTTGTTTTCTAGTTGAGATATGCATTCTTCAGCCAGTTCTAACCTAGTCTTTTGTGCTTCTACTGTGTTGTGTAATTCTGTAATTTTGGTATTCATCTTCTGGATTTCTAACTGCTGTTTTTGTATAAGTTCTGATTGTGCATTAATCTTGTTATTTTGTTCTTGAACGATTTTCCTGAGTGCCTCAAGGCAACAGTCTGTATTCTCCTTGCTTCTATTTGGGGTTTCCTTACGCTCTCGTAAAGGTCTATAAACATATCTTCCAATTTCCTTCTCAGATAATTCCAATGCCTCCTCTTCCTCCATGTTTAATGAGACCTTTGTTTGTGGTTTTGCTTCTAATGTCTTGTCTTCTTTTGTTTGTTTGATTTGGTTGCCTGTTGTTTCCTACGCATTTTGAGGTTGTCTTTAACTGTTGGTTATGTATTGATTTGTTTTGTCTTGGTTTTATGTTTTAATATTTTGAAAAGATGAAGCTGGTGTATTTTATTTTTTTAGTTATTGACTCAGTTATGCTGGGTTACTCTGCAGTTTTCTTTGCGTTGGTAGAATCACTGTGTGGAATATGGATATGGTTTTGTTTGTCATTAAGAGGGTTTAGAGTTCAAACCAGCAGGTATTATAGTGGCTGAATGTGGTTTCTTCTATTGGATGAGTGAAGTTATTGATGGAGAAAAGTGGCAGCAGAAAATCAGAGAAGGGAAAGGTAGGGGCAGTTCCTAGGGCTTTGAGTGGGTTGCTAATGATGACATTGTAGTGTTATTCACAGGCCTGCAGTTCACTTTCAGCAAAGACTCTAGTGTTAGGGAATTACCACCTTCCAACAGGCCCAGACACAAACAAAAACCCCACTCCTGAGACCCCTCGCGTCAAAAAGCCAACCCAAGACAACTGCCCTACTCTGTGATCCGCTGCGAGGGCTTCTCTCCCTGGGACCACCAGCCCGAGGCACCGACCCAACTGGCCCAGACCGGGATCCAGTGTGGGAGCTCCTCTATGAGTCCGCTCACCCACGGTGCTAAAGATCTGCTGGGTTTCAGAGTCACTGGGGTCAGGAGAGTGCCTGCTGGTAATCTGTGGTCCCATTATCACCAATAAAGTCGAGCCTAGGCCTCTCAATGCCACTAAGCTGACCCAAGCCTGATTGGTGATCCGCTGCAAGGGCACCTCTCCGGGCCCACCCTCCTGCAGCACCAATGGACTCTCTACTCAGGTTTCAGTGGCGCTGGACGTGCCTGCCCATTTGTAACTAGCCGACCCAAGTTGTTGATAAATCAGGTTCTGAAGGTAAATCCTTGCGGTGATAGCTGCTATGCTTTTGTGGTTGCTGGTATGCTTGTGTGGTGTGTCTTCCTCCCTAAAATAGGGAGGTCTCAAATGGCCTTTCTCACCTGCTGGTCAGCGCTCCCTCAGGGAAGTCTCCAATGGCCTTTCTGGGCTGCTTGTCAGCGCTCCGCAAGATAGATCCTCGATCTTGTTATTCCCACCCCCACCCCAGTCCCTTTTTCCTTTCTAATTCTACCCCTCTGAGTTTGGTGCCCTCTGACTCCTTGAGCTGTTCAGAGCTTCAGAATCTCTGATTCAAACTGCTGTACCTAGTTTTTCAAGGACTGAGATGCAAGTGAGAAATAGCGTGGTGATCACTGATGAGATGCCATTTTGAATCCTCGATCCCAGTTTTTTTAAAAAATAAATTATGTTGAAGGGTTAATGATTTAATGTGCCATTCTGAAATGTAAAAGGAAAATATAACTTCTTCATTTTCAATAACAACTTTCTTATTGCCCCTGAGTGCTTTCATCTAGCTCAGCTCAAAGCAAGGGTATGTGTATATGTGTATGTGTGTGTGTGTGTTTTATTGGCCAAGTACATGTAATTTGTTTTTGTCTAGTTGGAACGAAACTCTTTTGATCTAAAACATTCTTATTTGGGCAAATATTCAAACTTTCACAGTTCTTGCCCTTCCTCCTCCTCTCCAATATAGCCTCCAGGTGTATCAAGCAGATATGACCTCAGGAAGGCTAGAGAGGAAAGTTTTGGGTATGTTTTTGGAGCTCCCTGTGTGGTCTTAAATCTCTTTCATATTTTGTTCAGGGAAATCATCCCATTTGCCTTTGACATTGATCTGTTTTTCATGAAGCATTGATGATGTACTTGATCTTTCGGCATACACTGCCATTAGTAAACTCTGTCCTTGTCAGTGCCTCAATGTTCTAACCTTCAGATTCTTCTGTTTCCCAATCCCAGGCCTCTTTAAGACACTGGTTTTCCCCTTTCGGTGAGAGGATTAAAAATATCTGAATTTCTTTCCTATTAAGTACAACCCACAAGAGATGTTTCCATATACTTCCCTCTGAGAGCGCTGCACTACCTCTACTGCACATGTAGGATGTGGCCCAGCTGAATGCAAAACTTCTGTGAGAGGTTTGCAGTCTTCCAAAGGCAACACTTGGAAAAATGAGGCACTGGCCTTGATGCTTTATTCTTTGAGATTTATGTGAATGTTTCTGCAGTGTATTCTCCACCTCCCATGGAGGTCTGATGTCTAAACTTCTTACTCTACCTCTTTCTCTGACTTCCTCTTTTTGACTTCCAAAGTGGAAAATTTTCATTTTCCTTTCCAGCTTTCTCTGTGCATTAATGTTTTTCAGGATGTTATGGTAAGAGATATGCTTATTTATTTTATGTATTTAACAAGTAAGTGAAAGGTAGATTTTAAGTAGTTCACAAATATTAATTCATTAAGTCTTCTGCAAGACCATGAGGTGGATTGTATCATCATCTCCACTTTAATGTTGAACTGAGGTACAGAAAAGTTAACTCACTCACACATCTTATAAATTGTGGAGTCAGGATTTGAACATGGGTACTCTGGCTGCAATGCCTAGACACTTAAGACACTTATGTTGCCTCATATTTGGAAGCATCTCATTTACAATGCCTCTGGTACAAAGATATAAAGTGAAATTAAAAATATTATTTTAATATTTTCAAGATTATTCCCATTACTCTTGTGCACATACAGGGAAAAAAGCTATAAGATATAAACTAAAATTTTAACCTTAGTTTTTATTGAGTATGGAGATTATAGTACAGATAAATTTAATCTTATTTCTTGGTGTTCTTACAAGTTTTATGTAGTTTTTTTTTTTTTTTTTCCCCCCTGCATCATTCTCTCTCCTCCCCTCCCACCCCTGGTAACCAACAAAGAAAATTACCTTCCATATATAAACCTTTCCTTGACATTTTACAATAACGAACTAATACAATATTTGTCCTTCTGTGATTGATGTATTCACTCAGCATAATGTTCTACAAGTTCATCTACATTGTGTGGTGTTTTGTAGATTCTATATTACTCTTCAGTGTTGCATTGTATTCCATTGTGTGTATGTACCATAGTTTCATTATCCGTTCTGCTAATAGGCACCTAGGTTGTTTCCATCTTTTTGCTATTGTAAATAGTGCTGAGATGAATATGGGTGTGCAAATATCTGTCCTTGTCCTGGCTGTCACTTCTTTAGAATATATACCTAGTAATTGAATTGCTCGATCAAATGGTATTTCTAATTCCAACTTTTTAAAGAACTACCATGCTACTTTCCACAATGGTTGTATCATTTTACAGTTCCATCAGCAGTGTATGAGATTCCCAATCTCTCCACATCCTCACCAGCATTTGTTATTTTCTGTCTTGCTGAACTTTGCTACTAGTGCTGGGGCAAGATAGTATCTCATTGTTGTTTTGATTTGTATTTCTCTAATGGCTAATGATCATGAATATTTCTTCATGTGTTTGTTGGTTACCTGAACATCTTCTTTGGTGAAGGATCCATTCATGTGTTCTGCCCATTTTTTAAATTGGATTGTTTGCCTTTTTGTTATTGAGGTGTTGGGGTTTTCTATAAATTTTAGAGATGAGTCCCTTGTTAGATATATTGTTGCCAAATATTCTGAGGAGTGGCTAGTGGGTTTGAACCACCAGCCTACTGTTTAACAGTCAAATGCCTTAGGCACTATGCAACCAGAGCTCCTTTTCCAATCTGTAGGTTCTCTTTTTACTCTTTGAAGAGGTCTCTTGGAACACATAAAAATTTAATTTTTATAAGGTCCCATTCATCTAGTTTATTTTCTTCTGTTTGTGCACTTTAGGTTATGATTGACAGTCTATTTGTGCCATAAATGAGGGCCCCTATATTTTGTCCTATTTTTTCTTTGAGGAATTTCATCATTTTAGGTTTCATATTTAACTCTTTGATCCATCTGGAGTTAGTTTTTGTGTATGGTTTGAGGCACGGATCTTGTTTCATTTTTCTGCAAATGGATATCCAGTTTTGCCAACACCATTTATTAAAGAGACCATCTCTTCCCTATTTAACAGATTTTAGCCCTTTGTCAGAGATCAGCTGACCATAGGTCAATGAATGTATTTCTGGGTTCTCAATCCTACTCCACTGGTCTTTGTGTCTGTCGTTGTACCAATACCAGGCTATTTTGACTGCTGTGGCTGTATAGTATGTTTAGAGATCTGTAAGTGTGGGACCTCCTACTTTGTTCTTCTTTAATTATGCTTTGCTTATGCAAAGTCTCTTTTCTTTCCATATAAAATTAGTGATTAGTTTTTCCATATCCTTAAAGAATGTTGATGGGACCTGGATTGGGATTGCAGTGAATGTATAGATTGATTTGGGTAGTATGACAGTTGGGGTTGTGTGTCAGTTTGGCTGAACCACGATTCTGAGTGGTTCAAGCAGTTGTGGTGTGGTTATTCCCATGATGAGATTTCATGTATACTTTTTGAGCAGCCAATCTATTGAAAGGTAGTTTCCCTAAGGGTGTGGCCTGCTTCTAAATATTTATGATTATCCTGGGAAAAAGACAGACTCTTCTGTGGAAATGGGTCCTGTTGTGCTGCCTACAACTATCTGTGAGTGAACAATGCACCATTCAGCCTGGAAATCTTGGATGCGTCATCCTTTGGAGTCAACAACCAATATACTGCCTGTTAACATTGAGCTCGTCAGCCCCTGCAGCTGTGTGAGTCAGGAAAGCCTCCAGATTGACATTTGATCCAGGAACTTGGGATCTGCCAGCTTCTATAAGTGTGTGAGCCATTTTTTATGATAATTCTTTTTTTGTTCTCTCTATGTATAACTTTTACTGGTTTTGCTTCTCTAGAGAACCCAGCCTAACACAGGTAGTATTGACATTTTCACAATGTTCAGTCTTCCACTGAGTATCGTAAGTTCCTCCACTTATTTACATCTCTTATGGTTTCTTAAAGTAGTGTTTTTCAGTTTTCTTTGTATAGGTCTTTTGTGTCCCTGATAAGATTTATTCCCAAGTATTTTATTTTTTGGGTAGTTATTGTAAATGGTATTGATTTCCTTGTTTCTTTTTCAGCAATCTCTGCTGCTGTAGAGGAATTCAACTTATTTTGTATGCTAATCTTGTGTCCTGCCACTATGCTAAATCTCTCAATTAGTTCCAGTATTTGTTGTTGTTGTTGTTTTTGTTGTTGTGTCTTTTGAGTTTTCTATATATAAGATCATATCATCAGCAAATAGGAATAGTTTAACTTCTTCCTTACCAATTTGGATGCCTTTGATTTAGATAAGGCAATTGGGTTTCCCCTTTCTTGACTTACTGCCCTGGCTAGGACTTTCAACACAATGTTGAATAGAAGTGATGATAGAGAGCATCCTATCTGGTTCTCATTCACAAGGAGAATGGTTTTAGTCTCTCTCCATTGAGAAATAATGTTGGCTGTTGCTTTTGCATATATGCCCTTTATTATGTTGAGGAATTTCTCTTCTATTCCTATTTTTTTCTGAGAGTTTGTATTAGGAATGGGTGTTGGATTTTATCAAACTACTTTTCTGCATTGATTGAAAAGATCTTGTGGTTCTTTTCCTTTGTTTTATTTACATGATGGAAGACATTGATTGTTTTTCTAATGTTGAACCATCCTTACATACCTGGCATGAACCCCACTTGGTCATAATGTATTTTTTTTTTTTTTTTT
>NW_006921707.1:9477825-9479407 GCF_000298275.1 Orycteropus afer afer | reverse complement strand
AGTATCAGTATGAAAGTTGATTGCCCAATCTTCCTTCCAAGGAGTGGCTGGTGAGTTTGAACTGCCAGCCTTCTGGTTAGCAGTCAAATGCCTTAGGCACTACACCACCAGAGCTCCTATATATATTTTTTTTTATTTCAGTTGGTTCTGTTGTAATATTGCCCATTTCATTTTGTATTTATGTTATTGTATTCTCTCCTTTGTTAAATTTGCCAGTGGTTTTTCAATTTTATTAATCTTTTCAAATGACCAACTTCTAGTCTTATTGATTTTTCCTATTGTCTTTCTATTTTCTGTTTCATTGATCTCTGCTTGAATCTTTATTATTTATTTTCTTCTGGTGACTGGAGGTTGTTTCTCCTGCTTTTTTTTTTTCTAATTGTTGGAGATGTTGAATTAAGGTATTGATTTTGTCTCTTTCTTCTTGTCTTATGTGTGTATTTTTGCTATAAATTTACCTCTGATCACTGCTTTTGCTGTGTCCCTATGATTTTGCTATGTTGTGTTTTTATTCTCATTTGATTCAAGAAATTTTTTAAGTTCATTTTTTATTTCTTCTATTACCCAGTAGTTTTTAAGGAGGGCATTATTCAATTTCCACATGTTTGGTCTTTCTCCATTGACCTTTCTATTGTTGATTTCTAATTTTATAGCATTGTGATCTGAGAAAATGCTTTGCAGTATTTCAATGTTTTTAAATTTTGTGGCCTAACATTTGGTCTATCCTGGAGAATGTTCCTTGTGCACTGGGAAAGAATGTATATTGTGCTATTGTTGGGTGAAGTGCTCTGTACATGTCTATAATGTCAAGTTGGTAGATTGTATTGTTTAGCTCTTCTGTGTCTTTTTTGAGTTTCTTTCTAGTTGTTCTTTCTTTCATTGAAAGTGGTATATTAAAGTCTTCTAGTATGACTGTAGGAGCTCTGGTAGTGTAATGCCTAAGGCACTTGACTTCTAACCAGAAGGCTGGTGGTTCAAACTCACCAGCCACTCCTCAGAAGGAAGATGAGGCAATCTACTTTCATAGTGATACTGCCTCGGAAACCCAAGGAGGGGTCACTATGAGTCAGGTCCAACTTGATGGCACAAAACAACAACAACTATAGCTATGACTGTGGAGTCATCTATTTGTTTTTTTTGGTTCTGTTAAAGTCTGATTTATGTATTTTGGGACTGTTTCATTGGGTGCATAGATATTTATTGTGGTAAAGTCCTCTTGTTCATTCAATCCTTTTATTATTATACAATGTCCATCCTTGTCTTTTATGGTAGTTTTTGTCTTAGAGTCAATTTTATCAGAAGTTAATATCACCACTCCTGCTTTTTTAAAATTGCGATTTGCTTGATATATGTTTTTCCAACCTTTGAATTTTAGTCTATTTTTGTCTTTGTCTCTAAGATGTGTCTCATGTAGACAGCATATTGATAGATTATGTTTTCTTATCCTGTCTGCAATTCTCCATTACTTAAGTTGTGCATTTAATCCATTGACATTTGGTGTAGTTATCAGCAAGTATGAATTGGTTGCTGTCATTTTGTTATGTGGTTTTTTTGTGGTGTTTCTGAATTCTTTGTTCCATGT
>NW_006921707.1:9462132-9476415 GCF_000298275.1 Orycteropus afer afer | reverse complement strand
TATAATTCTTTTGAATTCCTTACCAGGGAGTTTCAAAGTTGCCTCTTCCTCATAGCTCTGTTCTGGGTCTGTATTCTGGTCCCTGTTTCTACTAGATTATCTTACTTCTTTGTGTGGACTGTGATGGTCTGTTGTCTCCAAGACATTGTGATGTTGTTGTATTTATATTTAATTGTTGATTGTATGTTGGAGTGATTCACCTAAGATTTTTTTATGTATGTGGGTAGCAGGGTACTGTGCTACCCTATTTGCTAGCTGTTAGCACATAGGTACTCACTACCTGTCTCCTGGTAGATGTGCTAGAGAATGAATGGGTGCACAGATCTCTGTTAGCTGTTTGTGAAGAGCAGTTAAGGGTGAGACAGGCTGTGTTTGCTGTTGTGTATCATTGGCTAGTTGGTACAGAAGCAAGTAGTAGCTCTCACTCAACAAGTGGGGCTTCAGGAGGTGTGGGTGTAGTCAGGCCATATGGGTACAGTTGTGGTGTCCCACTCAGTTAGACAAAAACAACAACAACAAAATTGAAAAGTAAAAAGGAGAACAAAAAACTTATACTGCATAAACTCATAGGAGCAATCACCAAAAAGAGAAAGAAAAAAAAAAAGGAAGGGCAACAAATGTGATGAAATATTTTAAGAAATACTTTTAAAAAACAAAGGAAATATAAATAGAAAAAGAGGGGTAAAAATCCACTATACTTAGAGAGGGAGGAATAAGAGAAAAGAGCTAGAGTAAGAGAATAATGAGGAAAAAATCATAAAAATGCAAAAAGATAAACAACAGATGGGAAGAACCACAAGGAAGAAAAAAAAAAATGGGATTCAGGGAAAGTTAAGAGAAAAATAAAAGCCCAAAACTATAACCTTTCCCACCATCAGTCTCCGAATGTCCATGCTGTCTTGGGAAGTGGATTGTATTCTTAGGTCCCTGGAATCTGAATGAGAATGCTGATGCTTTAAATATCCAGAATAGCCACCACTTGTAATTATTCAAAATGGCTGCACTCTCTGGACAACCGGAAGTCCACAACTCACTTTGTTTCCTTCTTTGCTATTTCCCTTTTCAGTCATCAGCCAGCAGGACCAATTTTTAGGTTAATTCAAGGTCCTAAAACCACTTGAAAATATTCACACTGTTCATGCTGTCAGGATAGCTGACAGTCCACATCTCCATTTGTCTCCTTGTTCAATGCTTTCATTCAGGTTCTTCTACTAGTTGCTGTTTAATCCACTTTTGTATCCTTCTTTTCAAAGCTCAGGGCTCTAAGATTATCGTCTGTATATGTGTTAATTGATTTCTCTTTTCTTTGTTGAAGAGAGTCTGTGTAGCTTGTCTGACTATTCTGTCTTCTTACTGGAAGAAATTTTATACAGTTTAGATGCATTGCTTTTCTGTGCTATGAAACAACACATCCATTAATATAAATAGGAAGGCTATTTGCAAACATTTATATTGAAGACTATGTTCTTAAAGGGCTATTTTTTCATTAATTTATTTTATAATTATTGATTTAATTGCACCAGGAACTACACTAAGACTGAAGGTATAGAGAAGAAGATGTAGCCCAAAATTTCAAAGGGATTCTTTGTAGTGAGAGTAGAGAAATAACTGGACAATTATTATGAACCATTCTGAGAACTATTACAATCTGGAGCACAGATTAAGAAATGCATATGAGAAGCGCAACCTAGTTTTGAGGTATTGGTGAGAGTTTTTGGTAAGATCTGAGTTATAAACTGTGAGTAAAGGGATGTGAGGAGGGGAAAGGAAAGAGGTTATAGAGAGAAATAACAGCATGTGGGAACTCCTTCATGGATATTCAAGGACTTGAAAGTATGTCCATCTAACCAAATAACAGAATAAATTGGAGTGATGAAACAAAAAATATGAAAACAGGTTTAGTTGCAAGTATGTTATTGGTTTCTAGGCAAGAAGATTCAGTAGAATTGTGAAGGCAAATGAAATTATATAACAGGATGTCATAGAGAAGGGAGTTTACATAACTTTAAAGAAGGAGTTGAGGAGAAGGTACTATGACAGTGGTGGTATACATTTTGAATGTGCTTCAATATTCCTATCAAAAATAAAGATTAAAAAAAAAAAAAAAGAAGAAGATATAAAAACTAGGGTAACAAGACTAAAATTCCTTAGCAGCATATTCAATAAAACTAGGTAGTTCCACAAATTCCAAAATATAGCAAAACATCCCCAGGATTTAAATTTTGCATAAAGACACTCATATCCACTGCAACATTATTCACAACAGCAAAAAGATGGAAGCCACTTAAGTACCCATCAGCAGATGAATGGATAAATAACCTATTGTACATACACACAACAGAGTAATATGCAATGTTAAAGAGTAATGATGAATCTGCAAAACATCTCATAACTTGGATGAACATAGATGTCATTATGCTGAGTGAAATTAATTAGTGACTAAAGGACAAATAGTGTATGAGACCACTACTGCAAAAAAAAAGTCAAGAAAAAAGTTTATACACAGAGAGAAACATTCTTTGAACGTCACCAAGGGAAGGAAGGGTAACACTAACCTGATGATAGATGTTTATTAAGTTGGGTTAAGAGAGTGGGAATATACAATAAGCAGAAGGTCAGCACAAAATGATCAAAGCAAAGGAACACACTGGGAGGAGGAGCACAAGAGTTAAAGGCAAAAAAGGTAAATACTATTGCACACAAACCCCCAAAAAAATAAACTCACTGCCATTGAGTCGATTCTGACTCATAGAGACCCCTCCTTGGGTTTCTGATGCAGTATCTGTATAGAAGTAGATTGCCAATCTTCCTTCTGAGGAGTGGCAGATGGATTTGAACTGCCAACCTTCTGGTTAGCAGTCAAATGCCTTAGACATTATGCTACCATACACAACCCTGCATTAACAGCAATAACAATAGTCTATGAGTGAATACATAGATAGACACTCAAACTTATTTCTACATATGTAGTTATATGTGCTATAAATATATCTGTGAGTGGAGTGGAGCTTCCAAAAAATACTTACAATCATCAAGGTGATTCTGATTCATAGTGATACTATAGGGCAGAGTAAAAGTGCTCCATAGAGTTTCCAAGGCTGTAATTCTCTATGGAAGAAAGCCATCTCATCTTTCTCCCATGAAGTGGTAGTGGGTACAAACCACAGAACTTTTTGGTTATCAGGCAAATGCTTTAATCACTATGCCACCAAAACTCCTTAAAGTAGAGCACATCAAAAAAGAAAAAAAGAAAAAAAAAAACCCAAACTTACTGATGTTGAGTCAGATCCAACTCAGAACGATCCCTCCTCGGGTTTCCAAGGTGGTAACACTACAAAAGTAGATTGCCCAACCTTTCTTCTGAGGAGTGGCTGGTGGGTTTGAACCCCCAGGTGTCTGGTTAACAGTCAAGTGCCTTAGGCACTACATCACCAGAGCTCCCACAATAGAGCACACAAGGGACAAAATTATGAAAACTTAGCAAGATTCAAACACTTTGAGAGAATGAGTCACTGGGTCCAGGCTCAGAATCATACTGTCAAGGAACTCTAATGTCAATTGGCATAATATATCCACAAAGATAATGTTCTACATCCTACTTTGGTAAGCAGTGACTGGGGTTTTAAAAACTTGTGAGTGGCCATCTGAGGTGCAACTATATTGGTCTCTTCCTGTCCAGAGCAAAGAAGACTGACAAAAATCAAAGATACAAGGAAACAGTTAGTCCAAAGAACAATGGAAAACATGAACCCCAGCCTCCATGACCTTGACACCAGAAGAACTAGATTGTGTCTAGCTACCATTGCTGAACCACTCTGAAAAAGATCACAATAGGATGTGCAGGATAGAGTGAGAGAAAAATGTGAGGCAAAACTCAAAATCATAAAAAAGACCAGGCTTACTGGTCTGATAGAAATTGGTGGAGCTCCTGACACTATGTTGTTGTTGTTGTTATGTGCCGTCGAGTCGGCCCCAACTCATAGCGACCCCTCCTTGGGTTTCCGAGGCAGTATCACTACAGAAGTAGGATTGTCCAACCTTCCTTCCGAGGAGTGGCTTGTGGGTTTGAACCGCCAGCCTTCTGGTTAGCCGTCAAGTGCTTTAGCCACTATGCTACCAGAGCTCATTTATATAGCCCTTCAATATCCTTCAAAGCTGGGACTGAACTCACATCCATGGCACAACTGTCAACCAAATGATAGACAGGACTATAAGGTGAACAATAACACCAGGGAGGTACACAGTCATTAGAATAGTCAACCATAAGTGACCAAAAGGGGCGCATTTGCCTGGATAGACAGGAAGCAAGAAAGAATAAGAGAAAAGTGGAAAAGGATAGAGTAAAGAGAGGGAGGAAGTGGGAAGACTGTTGTGACACTGTGGAGATTGCAATTGACGTCACAAAACAAAAGTGTATGGATTTGTTGAATGTAAAACCAATTTGATATGTAAGCTTTCACCAAAATCATAATACTCAATCAATAAAGAAAACAAGAGCTAGAAAATTCAGAATTTGTTAACAAATGTTATTTTCTAAATGAAAGACAATCAGTCTACTTTGTTCATAAAGAAAACAAGAGCTAGAAAGTTCAGAATTTGTTAACAAATGTTATTTTCTAAATGAAAGACAATCAGTCTACTTGAGTGTGCAAGCTCTATCAGCCAATCTGGAAAAAAACAACAAACATTGGGAAGAGGCTTTGCAGACTCCAACATGTGCAAGGAGACTTTGGCATACTTTACAATTTGGGGTCAGTCTTGTCCCTATGCACATTCAAAGAAATCAACTGAAGGCCTCTTCTAGGACAAAATCCTATATTGATAAACTTCAGGGAGTAGAATCCAAATTGACATTAGGACGAAAACAGCAAGGGCAAAGGAAAAAGGTTTAGGTAGAGTGAAAAAGAGAAGGGAAGGAAGATTTAAAAAAGAATTATGTGACCATATCTTTAATTCTGTTGTTGATAACCAAAACTGGGTGTCCTTTAACTAAGAAACTAAGGAAATTGTCCTGGGTCACTCTACTCCTCTAAAAATAAGTTCCCTCATAGGAGCACAATAAAATTTCATCATAAGTGACAGAAAAGAATTGTGGTTAAATCCTGAACAAAATTATAAGAAAAAAGAGAATAATGAGGAAGCAACATTCTCAAAGACACTGAAAATAAAAATCATAACCACACTATTTAAAATAAATCTAAGAGACTTCCACTTACGGATGCACTTTTCCCTATTTCTCCTACTAAATAGAACTGAAAAATTCTGGCCTTGTAAAAAATAAAGATAAAAATTTCTGAAATATATAGCGAGTATAGACTGGCTAGGGAACTTAGGATGTGAGGAATGACATAGTAGTGAGTTCCTGGTTTGTCTTTTTTTTTTTTCCCTCATATATTTCAAACTTGTTGCTGAAGAAGCTAGCAATTCAGAAGTGCTAATAGATGCAGGCAAAACAATATGAAGTCTCTATAAGAATACAACCAGGGAAAGGAAAGCCTAACAAGACAGAAAACTTTAGAACATAATTGCTGGACTTCAGCCACACATTAAACAAAAATTAGTTCTATAATCTTCCATGCACACAAAGGTTGAAAAAGCACCTAATTTCTACCCTGGTAAGCCTATAATGTGGTGATCCAATTCCCAGTGGTGTGGTATTAGAGAAAACGAAATAGGGAGCTAGGACTTTCATCCCTTTATCTCATGGTATTTGAGAAAACAAAACTTCTACCCCACACAGTAGTTATGAAGAGCACTCTTTTCATATATGTGTCAATAGAGGCTGAATGGGGAAACTGGATTTGTACCACTATGTAGCAGAAGCAAGGCACTATTTACCCCTTCTCCTGTCTGAACTGTATCAGAGAAATGCAGCCAAAATAAAAGGTTTGATAATATACAGATTCTGATAACATAATAGGAGAATGCCCAGGTTGTAATCCAAAATCACTTGTTGTACAAAAAATCAAAGAGATCTCAAAACAAGTAAAAAAAAAAAAAGACATGGCAGTGCTAAGATAACAGAGATGTTAAAATTATCTGACAAAGATTTTAACACAACCATGATAAAAATACTACAAAAAGCAATTGTGAACACAGTTGAAATAATTTTTTTAAAAAAGAATGTTTATCAAAGAAATAGAAAGTCTCAGCAAAACAATATAAACAATAAAGAAAAATCAAATGAAGATTTTAGAACTTAAAAATGCAGTAACTTGAATATGAATATAAGGGATGTGCTCAGTAGCAAAAAGGAGGGAAAGAAAGAATAAGTGAAATGGAAGATAGAACAACAGAAATTGCCTCATCTGAACAGCAGAGAAAAGACAGATATAAACAAAAAGAAATAGAGCCCCCAATACCTGTGGTACTATACCAATAACAACACAACCTAAAGTTTGATTCATGTGATAAAATTCTCAAAAGGAAAGGAGAAAAAAGATAGTACTCAAAGAAATAATGACTGAAAATTTCCCAAATTGGGCAAGAGGCATAAATCTACATATTCAGGAGGTTGAGCACAATTCAAACTGGTTAAACCCAAAGAAATCTATTCCAAGACATATTATAATTAAACTTCTGAAAACTAAAGACAAATACAAAATCTTGAAAGTGTGAGAGAAAAATAACATTTTACCTTTACGGTGAATATAATTTAAATAACAATGGATTTCTCATCAAACACCATTATGCCCAGATGGAAGTGGCCTAATATTTTTCAGTTGCTGAAAGAAAAGAACCATAAACCCAGGATCCTATGCCCATGGAAATATCTTTCAGAGATGATGGCAAAATCAAAGCTTTCTTATATGAAGGAAAAATAACAGAACTGGTCACCATCATATCTACCCTAAAACAATGTAAGCTCTCTAAACACAAAGAACATGAAAAAAGAAAGAATCTTGGAGCATAGGAGGGAAGAAAGAACATAGTAAGAGAAATTATGGGTAAATGTATTAGGCTTTCCTCTGTTCTTAAATTTTCTAAATTATGTTGGACAGCTGAAGCAAACATTACAGCACTAATGTGGTTTGAAATATGTATAGAGCAAATGTTTAAGGCAATTGTATTAATGGGTGTCAGTGATGCTGAAGACCACCCTCAAACTCAATGATTTTCTTGAGGGACTCCACAGGAAAAGCAGTTATAGTCACAGTTATGGTAGAGTACAGTGAACAGATACAGATTAAAATCAGCAAAGTTAAAAGACTCATGAGGAAAATTTCTGGAGAAACCAGGTACAAGCTTCCAGGTGTCTTCTCCCAGTGGAGTGGCATTGACTTGTTTATTTCTTTCAGCAACAATGTGTGACAACTCATTCAAAATGTTGCCATCCAAAGAAATTACCTGGGGAGTTCCAGTAAGAGGGCAGAATAGGCAGACATACTACAGAGACCCTCTTCAACAAAGAAAAGAGGAACCAATTAACACAGATACAGAAGATAATCCTGGAACCCTGAGCATTGTAAGGAAGGATACAGATGTGGACTAGACTATTATTATTCAGATTTACACACAAACCACCAAAGCAAAAGATAAAGAAATTTTATATTTAAAAAGAAGTTTTTAAAGTTTCTGCAGTCTGAAATTGACCAAATATGTAGTCAAGATGCATTGATAATTCTGGTGATTGAAATGAAAAAGTTATAAACAAAGAAGAAACATCATTAGTTGGAAAATATGGCCTTGGTGGTAGAAATGATATTGGAAGTTGCGTATTAGAATTTTGCAAGACCAATGACTTATTAATTGAGCATCAGTGAGTTGGGCGCTGGCAGGTGGGTGTAGGAGCACCTGGGGGAGGCTGGGAAGTTAGCAGAGGGGTTTAGAACAGCTAAGGGAGACAAACTTGTCTGTCAGTTTGTCTAACGGTAGTGGCTTGCATGTTACTGTGAGGCTGGAGGCTATGCCACCAGTGTTTCAAATGCCAGCAGGGTTACTCATGGTGTACAGGTTTCAGGGGAGCTTCCAGACTAAGACAAATTCAGAAGAAGGAAGAGTCCATCCACTTCTCAAACAATTGGCCAGTGAAAACCTTATGAATAGCAGTGAAACACTGTCTGATATATTATTGGAAAACTTTATGAATAGCCCTAAAACATTGTCTTATATAGTGCTGGAAGATGAGCATCTTAGGTCATAACCCAGCCAAAATATGACTAGGGAAGAGCTGCCTTCTCAGAGTAGAGCTGACCTTAAAGATGTGGAAAGAGCAAAGCTTTCGGGATCTTCATTTGCTGATGTGGCACGTCGCAACATGAGAAGAAACAGCTGCAAATATCCATTAATAATTGGCACATAGAATGTATGAAATATGAACCTAGAAAAATTGTAAGTTGTCAAAAGTAAAGTGAAATGTATCAAGATCAATATACTAGGCATTGTTGTTGTTGTTGTTATGTGCCGTCGAGTCAGCCCCGACTCATAGCGACCCCTCCTTGGGTTTCCGAGGCAGTATCACTACGGAAGTAGGATTGCCCAACCTTCCTTCTGAAGAGTGGCTGGTGGGTTTGAACCGCCAGCCGTCTGGTTAGCAGGCAAGTGTCTTAGCCACTATGCTACCAGCTCCCATACTAGGCATTAGTGAGCTGAAATTGGCCATTTAGAATCAGACAACCACAAGATCTACTATGCCGGGAATGACAAATTGCAGAGAAATGGCATGACATTCATCATCACAAAGAATGTATAATAATCTGTCCAAAGTACAATGTTGTCAGTGATAGGATAATATCCATACACCTAAAAGGAAGGCGTAGTGGCTAAGGCAAATTGAAGAATTGATAGGATAAAAGAGCTGAACAGAAGATTTCAAAGAGCAGCTTGAAAAGACAAAGTCACTTATTACGATGAAGTGTGCAAAGACCTGGTGTTAGAAAACAAAAAAGAAAGAACACACTTGACATTTCTAACACTGAAAGAACTGAGGAAAAAAATTTAAGCCTCAAATTGTGATATTGAAAGATTCCATGGGCAATATGCTGAATGATGCAGGAAACATCAAAAGAAGATGAATGGAATATACACAGTCACTGTACCAAAGGAATTGATAGATGATCATCAATTTCAGAAGGTGGCAAGAACCAATGGTACTGAAGGAAGATTTTGAAGTTACACTGAAAGAATTGGCAAAAAGCAAGGCTCCAGGAATTGATGGGATACCCATTGAGATGTTTCAACAAATAGATGCTGTGCTGGAGGCACTCACTCAGGTATGCCAAGAGATTTGGAAGAGAGCTACCTGATCAACTGACTGGAAGAGATCCATAATTGTACCCATTATAAAGAAAGGTGATCTCACAGAATGTTGAAATAATTGAACAATATCATTGATATGACACGGAAGTAAGATCTTACTGAAGATAATTCAAAAATGGTTGCAGAAGTATATTGATAGAGAACTAGAAATGAAAAGGGGACATGGAGTGAGGGATATCACAGCTGATGTCAAATAGATCTTAGCTCAAAGCAGAGAATACCAGACAGATGATTACTTGTGTTTTATTGACTATGCAAAGGCATTTGATTGTGTGGATCATAACAAACTGTGGATAAGATCAAAAAGAAAGGGGATTCCAGAACACTTAATTGTATTCATGAGAAACCTGTACATAGACCAGGAGGCTGTCATTTGAACAGAACAAGGGGATACTGCATGGCTTAAAATCAGGAGGGGAGTGAGTCAAGGCTGTATCTTTTCAGCATATCTATTCAATCTGTATGATGAAGAAATATTCTGAAAAGCTGGACTATGAAAAAAAAAAAAAAAACGTGGCATCAGGATTGGAGGAAGACTCATTAACAACCTGTGATATGCACATGACGCAACTTTGCTTACTAAAAGTGAAGGTGACTTGAAGCACTTACTAATGAAGATTAAAGACAGTCTGCAGTATGGATTACCTCTCAAGATAAAGAAAACAAAAACCCTCACACCTGGCCCAATAAGCAGAATCATGATAAATGGAGAAAAAAAAATTGAAGTTGTCATATTGCTTGGTTCTACAATCAACACCAATGGAAGCAGCAGTCAAAACTTCAAAAGATGTATTGCATTGGGCAAATTTGCTGCAAAAGACCTCTTTCAAGTGCTGAAGAACAAAGATATCTCCTTAAAGACTAAAGTGTGCCTAACACAAGCCATGGTATTTTCAATTGCCTCATATGCATGTGAGAGCTGGATAATAAATAAGTAACACTGAAGAAGAGTTGATGCTTTTGAGTTCTGGTGTTGGTGAAGAATGCTGAAAGTACTGTGGACTGCTAAAAGAATGAACAAATCTGTCCTGGAAGAAGTGCAGCTGGAATGCTTCTTGGTAGCGAGAATATCCAGACTTTGTCTCACCTACTTTGGTCATGTTGTGAGAAGGGACCATTCTCTGGAAAAGGATGTCTCTCTTGGTAAAGTGGAGGGTCAATGAAGAAGGGGAAGGTCCTCAACGATATGGATTGACACAGTGGCTGCAGTGATGGGCTCACGTATAATAAGGATCATGAGACTGGCACAGGACCAGGAAGTGTTTCATTCTGTTGTACGTAAGGTCACTATAAGTCAGAGATGACTTGACAGCACATAACAACAACAACAATGACTTATTCATTGCAAATACCTTTTTCATCAACATAAATATTGATTATACATGTATACCTCAGCAGATGTAATACACAGGAATCAAATCAACTACTTCTGCAGAAAGAGATGATGGAGAAGCTCAACATCGTCAATCAGAATGAGGCCAGGGGCCAACTGTGGAACAGCCTATCATATAGCAAGCTCAAGTTGAAGCTGAAGAAAATTGAAACAAGTCCAAGAGGGCCAAAATATGACTTTGAGTATATCCATGTCAAGAATAAATTGGACACATTGAACATCAATGATAGAAGATCAGACAAATTGTGGGATGAAACCAAGGACATCAGACATGAAGAAAGCAAAAGGCACTGAAACTTGCTCTTGAACAGAGTACAGCTAAAGCAAATGGAAAAAATGATGAAGTAAAGGAACTGAATGGAAAATTTCAAAGGATGGCTCAAGAAGACAAAGTAAAGTATTACAATGAAATGTGCAAAGACATGGAGTTAGAAAACTGAAACAGAAAAATATGCTTGTAATTTCTCAAGCTGAAAGAATGAAAGAAAAAATTCAAGCCTTGAATTGTAATATTGAAGGGTAAAATATTGCAGGAAGCATCAAAATAAGATGAAAGGAATACAGAGTCCCTGTACCAAAAAGAATAAGTTGAGGTTCAACCATTTCAGGAGGTAGCATGTGACAAAGAATGAATGATAGAAGTCCCAGCTGCCCTGAAGGAATTGGCAAAAATAAGACTCCACAAATTGATGGAATATTCATTGAGATGTTTCAACAAATGGGTGCAACACTGGAAGCACTCATGCATTTATGCCAAGAAATCTGGAAGACAGCTAGCTAACCAACTGACTGGAAGTGATCCATGTTTGTGCCCATCCCAAAGAAAGGTGACCCAACAGAATGTGGAAATTACTGAACAATGTCATTAATGTCATGTGTGAGTAAAATTATGCTAAATATAATTCAAACAAGATTGCAATAGTGTATTGGCAGGGAACTTCCACAAATTCAAGCTGAATTCAGAAGAGGACATGTAATGAGGGATTTCATTATTGATGTTAATTGGATTTTGCCTGAAAACATAGAATACCACAAAAAATGTTTACCCATGTTTCATGGACTATGCAAAGGCATTCAACTGTGTGGATCAAACAGATTATGGGTAACATTGCAAAGAGTGAACACTTAATTGTGTTCATGAGGAACCTGTACATGACCAACAGGCAGTTGTTTGAACAAAACAAGAAGATACTGCATAATTTAAAAGCAGGATAGGTGTGTGCCAGGGTTGTATTCTTTCACCATAGTCTGTATGTTAAGCAAATAATCTGAGAAGCTGAACTACATGAAGAATGTGGCATCAGGATTGGAGGAAGATGTCAGAGGACACAACCTTGGTTACTGAAAATGAAGAAGACTTGAAGCACTTACTGACGAAGATCAAAGAATACAGCCTTCAGTTTGGATTACACCTCAACCTAAAGAAAACTAAAATCTTCACAAATGAACCAATAAGCAACATCACAAAAATGGAAAAAGATTAAATTGTCAAGGGTTTCATTTCACTTGAATCCAAAATCAACCCCCATAGAAGCAGTAGTCAAAAAAGCAAACAATGTATTTCATTGAGCAAATCTGCTTCAAAAGACCTCTTTAAAGTGTTAAAGAGAAAAGATGTCTCTTTGAAGACTAAAGTGCACCTCACACAAGCTGTGGTATTTTCTATTGCCTCATAAGCGCATGAATGGTCTTCATAAGGAAGACTCAAGATGAATTGATGCATTTGATTTGTGGTGTTGGCAAAGAGTATTGAATGTACCATAGACTACCAGTAGAATAAACAAATCTATCTTGGAGGAAATACAGGCAGAATGCTCCTTAGAAGTGAGGATGGTGAGAATTCATCTCTGGTGCTTTGGACATGTGATTAGGAGGGCCCAGTCCTTGCAGAAGGACAGATTGCTTGGTAGACGATCAGTGAAAAAAGAAGACCCTCAACAAGGTGGATTGACACAATGCCTGCAACAATGGGTTCAAGCATAGCAATGATTATGAGAATGGTGCAGTACTGGGCAGTGTTTCCTTCTGTTGCACATGAGATTGCTATGAGTTGAAACTGACTCAATGTCACCTAACAACCACAACAACAGAGGATGCATTATTCCATTCAGAGGAATCAAGATTTGCCAGAGAATATTACCAAATCTCTGTTACACAAAAATCTTTCTTCATGAAGGACCAGAATTTAATCAGATGTAAATTGAATAAAATTCTCTGAAATTTTTTCTCAATAATTGAAAAGAAATATCAAATCCTAATTCCACTATAACACTAATCATAAACTCCAAGGTAAGTTTGGGTTTCTTCATGAATCCTGGGAAATTTGATGTGTTAAGCCTGACCCCAAAAAATGTAAGTTGGTTTTAGTATTTGGAAAAGAATTTTGGCTTTTTTATTTAATTTTGGCAAACTGAATCTATGTTTTCTATTATTGTGTGTGTGTGTATATATGTGTGTGTATGCAAACATATATATGCATATATACATATATATATATGTGTGTGTACATAGATATAGATATAGATATAGATATATGTATGTATTTTGGGAGAAAAAACTGCAGAGATTTTTAAGTCACTATTTTTGTGTATGTGTGTGTGTGTTGAAAACAATTAGAACCTGCAACTTAGCATTCTTAAAATAAATTATTGTCCATAAAGGGTGAAAATGCTGTGAGGCACATGTTCCTAGTCAAATTATATTATGCTTTGGATGTATATGTTTAAAGTCATCCATTAAAATTAAAATATAAAATTGATCACACAATCTTTTGTTCTGTCATGTATGAATGACAGTAGCCCATTTGAAGAGCTAGGACTATTCCAGGTGAGATATAAAGGAAGCATGGATGAGGTTAGAGGTAATGTGGACCATGAGAAGTAGATGAATGAGGGATATTTATGAAGGTGAAAACCAACATTTTTCCATACTTAATATAATTCATTTTGCCTTTAAAAATTTTATAGCTTTAAACATTCCATTATATTCAAATAAAGTGAACTCTCTTCTATGGTATTCTTCCTCAAAATAAATTCTGTGCTTTCCTTCTATATATTAAACACAAACAAATAAAAAAATTTTTAAATTTCTTAACCTGGAGATTCTCCATCTAAATCCAGAACAAATCATTTTCATTTGGCTTTTATAGTTTTTTTAAAAATTAAATTGTTGGCACTTAAGTATAGGAGTTTCTTTACAAAAAGTACAGATTTTAGCTTTCTTTGAAAATGTGGGTGATCTGGCCACATGGGTCCTTTTGGCACCAAGCATCAATCAGTTGGGATTGAGTAGCTGCTTACAGACCATGTGCCTTCCAGACTACTACAGTGCTCAATGGAGCAGTGTTACTCATTTATAGGACCTTTATCTCCCGTGGGGAGTCATTTAAGTTTGCAACTTTTGCACAAAGGTAAAAACAAAACAAACAAAAACAGCCCCTCTTTTCACATTGTAGATGGTATCTGCAATGCTACTTTCCATTTTGGGTTCAACAATGATCAAACAGAGCTTCATATGGCTAATATTTTTTCTGTGGAGATGGTAAGACTGTTGTTTTTGTTGTTGTTATATGCCATCGAGTCAGACCTGACTCATAGCGACCCCTCCTTGGGTTTCCGAGGCAGTATCACTAC
>NW_006921707.1:9436733-9461808 GCF_000298275.1 Orycteropus afer afer | reverse complement strand
GACTAAAGAGAATAGTCTCTAACAAATATTTGAAAGTTAAACAGAAGAGAAAAAAAATTGGCAGAAGTTGTTGATTAGTTACTTCAGGTCCAGAAAAGAGAGGATAGAGGAACATTTCTGTGGCTAGGTGTTTGTTTCATGGTTAGGATTTTTATAACTAAGGATAGAATAGTATTTCCTGTATCTAAGGGTTGGATTTAAGAAATCCAAAGGAATAAATGTGTCAGGAAAGAAATTATTCTAATTTGTATTTCTGAGATAAGAATGGTTCCTTCCTTCTTTTGTTCCTTCCTTGTCCCCTTCCCTCTCTCCCGCCTTCCTTCTTCTCTCTTTCTTTTCTTCCTTCTTTCTACCCTTCCCTTCCTCTATCCCTCCCTCTCTATCCCCTTTTTGTTCTTTCTTTCTACAATTGATTTAGCACATGGTACATGGCAGGGTCTATCCTGATGGTTTACTTGTACATAACTGCAGAAGGCAACTATAATAAAAGGCAAGATGTATTTACTGCTAAAATAGAGGTTCAAAGTTCAATAGGGGAGGCCTCTTGGCTTAAATGGGGATAGATAAGCTGACATTGATAAAGTCAGCCATACTTGAGGTAACACTTAGATTCTACAACTTACTAGCTATACAGTTTTGACCAAGTTATCTCTGAATCCTATTTTATTTATTTGTTAATTTGGAGCATCTGTGTTTATGGAGAGCTTACTATATACTAAGTGCATGACAAACATTCTTTAGCTGATCCCCCCAAGAGCCCTATGAGAAAGAAAATATTATTTACAGGTGATATAATAGAGACAGAAGTTCTCTATCTTATTCAAGGTCACACAGCTTGTAATTAAGTGAGGAAACTGCAAGTTTGATACTAGTTTCCTGACAGTAAACCCAAATCTGTACTATTTTGTGATAAGACAAATGAAGGGGCCGAGATGATTTGAGGAATCTGAGGAAATGAGTAGGACATCTAGAGTTGGAAGCCCATCTACTAATTACTGTAACTGAGTTGAGATGGTTTATTGAATGAGACCAGGGTGCTGCCTCTTTTTTATGACTTTGCATGCAGAGCCTCCACTGCTCTGAAGTAGGTCTCTCTGACAGACTGACAAAGTGTGTGCAGTGCTGCAGTGAGACCAGCAGAAGAGATAGCAGAGATTTATAAAAGGAAAATGGCCACAGTCACTATGACCTGGCTGGAGAGAGACAGTGTCTCCTTCTCTGGAATGTTGAGGATTACAAGTAACAGTGAAAACTCATGATTTTGTGGACTCCTCTGGGCTTATTTTATCCACGTTCCTTGAAGGGAAAGGAAGTTTCCTGCCTTAATTGCTTCCTTGGAGGTTATGTCAGGCCTTGTGTAGGTCAATTTAGTCTGAAAAAAGAAGGTGAGCAAAGGAGGCAGGGAAGGTGGCACCATGTTCCACATGGTGCCAAAAAGCAACATTATTCTGCTTAGACTCCACATCCTTTCCTTTGACACAACAGCTACACAGTCCAGGTTTGTGGTCCGAGTTTCTTTCCTTGGCCAGATGTTGGAAAAGAAGCAGGGAGCTGGGAGTAAGGAGTGGGACTCCATTCAGAACTACACTTTTGAGAATAAACTGCTAATGCTTTTCTGTATTCTGAGAAAGATCACCCCATAGTTAGACAGCTTGTGGAGAAAAATAATTGTATGCGAATCTGTTTTTCATTTACTCTCCAAATTAATTGCTTCTCTACACATGTAGTTCTGAATTGTTTACCAATCTATGGCATTACAGAAATTTCATAAGCTCTCTCTAAATAGTACACTTTATTTTCAGGCATGGTTGAAAAACTCAGTGAAAATCAGGTTTTGCTTATGAAAATAGATTTTATGTTATTCAATTGTTGCAAATCCACAATTTTCTGTGTTCAGGTCAGATCAGGTCTCACTGCTGTCAAGTCGATTCTGACTCATAGTGACCCCTTCTTGAGTTTTCCAAGGCGGTATCTCTAAGGAAATGGACTAATGGATTGCCCAGTCTTCCTTCCAAGGAGTGGTTTGTGAGTTTGAACCACCAGCCTTCTGGTTAGCAGTCAAATGCCTTGGGCACTACACCATCAGAGAAGGCCTTAAGTACAACTTTAGTTAAAGAGGTCTTTATTGTCACTACGAGCTGTAAAAAACATTGACTTTTTCCAGTTTTATTCTATGCAATAGTAAGTTTATACCATTTTTATGAGTATGAAAATTATCATAAGTCATGTTGAAATACAAACTACTTGGTTTCTTTGAAGGGGATATTTCACTAGAAAATCTGAAATCTTTGGAATGAAAGCTGAAGGAAAATGAATATATTTCCCTATATTATGGTAAAGAGTGGCTTTAAAAACAGAAATAGTAAAGTATGTGTAAATGAATACTATCCAGAAGATGGACAAAATTTACCAAAGGGACAATAATCAGACCAAAATCAATAATACTCTTCAGATAAAATAAAGCTTCTCAGGGTGGCATAAAGATATGTGAGATGGGGCCAAGGAGTGACAACAATTGTAGTATGAGATATAGTTTATTCCTTTAGATTTGAATATCTGATTTCAATCAAGAGTCACTATTGTTTAGAACAAACTTTATTTTGCTAAGATCACCCCTTTAGCATTGAACCAAAGAGAAGCTGGGGGAAAATTTGCTTTTGTGAAATATTCTATGTAGGAACACTTTAAAAGCAACTAAGCAAGCATTCTGTCACATAGACAACTCACTTTGTGGGAGATGAGATTGTAAACTGAAACAAAAAAAAAAATTCCATCTGTTGGACTACAGTTGCTGTTCTATAAAATACGTTTGAATGAATTTCCATCCAAGAATACATTTGGGGTGAAACTGCATTTTGTGTTAGGAAATCTCTGGTAGGAAACTGCTCTTTTTGGAAAGACAACAGTTAACATCACAGATTGCTTTAAACATTTGCTTAAATTTTAAGCCCAACTTGAGTCTTGATTTGAGTTGCTAGACTGAGTTTGTGTAATGGCTTTCTTACAAGTGTGGTTTTGTTAGTGGGTTAGGGACTCAGAGCATGGATGGATTTCCATCTGGAAAGGGACCATTAGCCTTGAGTTAGAGGATTGAGCCAACTGAGAGAAAGGAGGAAAAAGGAGAGAGTTTCAGACAGACAGACGCTAGCATCCTGGGGTTCTTGCTTCTCATTACTCATTAGACGATTCTATTATTTTCCATTTTAGACCAGGATGGTCTTTATAAATTTAAGACACATGTAGTAATTCTTTGTAGTCTCTCAGAAATATCCAACTAAAAAGTTTTAATCAACCTTCAGAAGTTTTAGAAAAGTACTTGTGTAGTTTTCACATAATGTGGGTCAGTAAACAGGGAATCTTACTTTGGAGTATATTTGTTCATGTCAAAGGGCCCTAAAACTAATCTGAATTTTTTTTTTTTTTTAATAATTCGAAATGCCTTTGATTCAGTAAGGACAATCCATATCTATACTCTGGCTAATAAAATCACATGCTGTAAATTCCATCAAAGTTATTAACTCGTTGGAGTTATTGACAAGTTTTTGTTCATTGTAGTTACAAATCCATGAGCCATCTATATAGCATAACTCAGAAAATGACTCTGAAGTGTCATCTAGGGGCAGCACTGACCACCTGCATATTGGGAGAAAGAATGTAAATGTTGTGTGACTATATAGGTGACTTTTGGGGGGACTGAAAAGGGAACAAGAGAGCAGCCAGCACTCTCCTTCTGTAACCACGGCATGACTCTCTCTGATCACCTTCCCAAGGAGCCCAGAGAGGAAGAGAATAACTTAGGGCATATTTTGGATCAGGAATGTGCCCATGGAAGCTCACCTACTCTTTGTTTGGCAAAATTGGAAATTCCACTGATGTGACTGACTCTCTTTTCTTCCCTTCTGTTTCCCTTTGTCCATTGTTACCTCTCCAAATTCCTCTTCTCTGATGTAAAATTCTGCCATCGTGGCACCCATGATCTCTGAAGCCTTTTGGCATACAGAAGCATTACTCTTGGAGACATTAGTGTTTGCAATCACCCTAAATGGTGAACTTGTCCTATGTTCTCTTAGATCTTACATTTTCTAGATTAAGTGTATCATACACATATGCTCAACAAATGCCAAATTTGTTAAGGCCTCTACATTATTAGATCTCTTATGTCCTTCAGAATACTGCAAATAATAGGATTTAAAAACATAGACAGTCAGTGATGCAATAAAGCTGAAGTGCATGTCCTTATGCTTCATTCAGATAGAAAAAGTGGATCTGTGTGGCCAGTCATGTTTTCCTGTCTTGTATGATGTACTCATTTGAAGTGAATATTGTCCTACTACAAATATAAGTGCTCTTTTTGAGTGTATGAGAGCACATAAATAATTTGTAGGCAGATAGGATGCTGTTTCACCTTTTATAATACGTTTTTCCATAGCTAAACTTTCGTTTGAAGACAAAGAGAACACTAGCAGGACTATTTTGAAAAAAATATTTCTGCAAACACTGCTGGAGGGAGAGTAAATTAGTCCAAAATTTATGAAGGGTAATTCAGCAATGTATTTTAAAAGCCTTGAAAAACTCATGCTCTTTGAACTCAATAACTTCACTGTTTTGAATTTATTTTGAGGAGAAAAAAAAAATCACAAATACGCAGAAAGATTTATATTCTAGGATTTTCATTGCAGAGTTAATAATAGCATAGTGGCTAAAGCACTTGACTGCTAACCAGAAGGCTGGCGGTTCAAACCCACCAGCCACTCCTCGGAAGGAAGGTTGGGCAATCCTACTTCCGTAGTGATACTGCCTCGGAAACCCAAGGAGGGGTCGCTATGAGTCGGGGCCGACTCGATGGCACATAACAACAACAACAACATTCTGTGGCCAGCAATTGAGAATGATTAAATAAAGTATGACACATATATGTGATGAAATGCATGCATGCATTTTTGTAGAAAAGGCGAAAAGGAACAACCAAATCTTAGGAATAGTTCTTTCTTGGTAATATGTGTGCAGATTTTTTTTTTAAATTCATTATATTTTTCTTCATTTACAACTTTTTCTATCTTGCTTTTATAGTGAGAAAAATAGTATAATAATTAAAATAAGGAGACATTTTTATTCTGATTTTCCTTAACCAGAACCACAGCTACATGATTAATTTATAAATTTAGGGATTGTTTATCTTTTGGATATCTAAGAAATTTATTTATTATTATTATTTTCATTCCTATAATCCAGCTTTTGTTTCTCTCACTATTTATTAGCTCTGTTATTCAAAGTGAATGAACAGGGTGAAGAGAGAGTAGGTTCACAAAACCTTCTTATGGGCTGGAATTGAATATAGTTTTTATTAATAAGAGGCAGGAGGGAAGTCTTTATTAAATAAAAAGACACTTTTTTTGAAAAAAATAATTTGACTTTCCTGAGATTTCATAAGAATTACTAACAAAACTTCTGAAAGATTTCTGGTTCTTTATCTTTTCTAAAAGAGGTTGCAGGACTAGAGTAAGAGGTTGCAGGACACTTTTCTAAAAGTAGGTTGCAGGGTAGAACCTCCAAATGGCTCCCTTCTAAGAAGGGGAACTACAGGAGGGTCTCATCCTTAAAAGAGCCCTGAGGAAAAGAGTTCTGAATTAGAGACAAAGGTCTCTTGTTTTATTTACATTGCCTCATTTTCCTTTACCCCTGTATTTTCTTAAAAGCTCTCAGTTGCATACCGGATAAGCTTGAGTAACACATTGTGGTTACAGAGTACTGAGCAAGAAATTACTTCAGCAACATGTACTCCATATGATGATGATGATGATGATGATGACGATGATGATGAGCTGGAAAATTAAATCCATACATTTTTGTTAAAAGGGTCATTATACGTGTGTGTTCTACTTGGTAAACACTTAGACCTTTCTGTTTTCATCATAATAAGATATTCAATAGCATGGGCTTTTTAAGGGTTTGTTATTGGCTTGAACAATGAAAATGCAATATAAGGGTACAGGCATCTCAATTGTTGCCTATTTCCTTATTGAAAGTCTAATGGTTAAAAACTTTTGTTTTAATGACCTTTATGAAACTGAAATTAGTTGATTTGTGGCTGGTTGAGCTCAAAACAGATTGTTCTTAATTGCTGTGGTACTAAAAGCCTGGGATTGTTTTATTAAAGTTGCAGAATTTAAATTAAAGTCTTGCAATGCCTTATCCCTCCTCACCACTGTACTCAATCATGATGGAAACTGATCTTTGTGGATGAACAAATTTCTAGGCTTTTACAGGGAAATAAAGTAATTTTAAAAAGGACCCTGGTCCATTAAGATCAAATCAAGTGCAATTTCTTAAAAATTCATCAGCCACTACACCAGATCCATAATGAGACAAAGCTTACACACTCCAACAGGTACTGAGTAGCTACTTTGCTATGATACATTTTAGAAAGCATTTAGATTGCTTAATATTGAGTAGTCCAGGTTGAGATGATTGGCATGAGACTTTTGGAATGTAGGCACCGCCTTATAAATAAATTCCCTCAGGAACTTTAATATTTTGTTTTCTTTTTCTAAATAGAAAAAAAAGTCATGTTCATTGTATAACATTTAAATTCATACAAGTTTTTAAAAAGAAAATTAGAATTATTTGTATTCCTGAAACATAAATGTTAATAGTGTCAGCACTTTATTGTATTTTTTGTTAGTTCTCTTTTCCTATGCATATCTATATATTTAGCATAGTTAAGAGATTATTAAGTATAGTATTTTCCTTTTTTCACAAATATTATACCATGATTTCTTTTTCTTTTTCACTTAGCATTAAAAATTCTTTAGACATGTATTTTGGATTTGTAATATTTAATCAAAGAATCTCCATAATGATTTCTTATTTTTGGTGTTTGCAGTTGTTAATTATTATAAATAATGATGCATTGAACATCTTGTGCATACATTTTTTTTCCCTGTACACTTAACTAATTCTTGAGGACAGATTTGAAGTGGAATTTCTGTATCAAATGATGTTTTAAAAGTTTTTAAGTTCATATTATCTGAGCTACATTTAAAATCAGATTTATAGAAAATCAGATACATTTACTGGAAAACGATAAGGTTAAAAAGAGGAACTATTATAGAAGGCCATAAAGTAAGAATTCAATTTTTGTTCTGAGCTCCGAATTAGCTATAATGATCCAGACTGTAGGCAATGTCACTTCAACTCTTTGTGCCCTAATTTCCTCATTCTATGGAAGAGTTAAATAATACCAGTCTTTTTTTTTTTTTTCTTGTTGCCATTTGGGGAAAAAAAAAAAGTAGATTGATTGACAAGAGTTTTCTAAGTCCTTTGAAAAATTTAAAAATGCTGTAGAAGAATAAGCAATGACAATCTGGTTGTTTACTCTGTGTGAGTGAACCAATATCAGATGTTTGGACCTCTAGTTAAGAGGTTTGGCTCGGAAAGCAGGAGACAATGAGACTAGCCAAGGCAGCATTTACTGTTCAGTATAATTTCAAAGGTATGCTAAGAGAAAGAAAGCTCAGCCAAGAATTTATGACTCGGTCAGAGGCAAAGTTGAGAGCTATCACCTGCTTCAAGGAGGACAGCTTTGGATGAGTTCATATATATGCATGGCACACTGCTGCAGTCTAACTTTATGACTTTTAATGACTCAGACCACCTAATCACTTGTGAAAGGATGTGCTGGAGTTTGCCTTCACTCAGTTTGACAAGGTGATGGGAGGCATATATCTTCCTTACATGAAAACACTTGTCAGTTGCATCATATTTGGTAAGACAAGCACCAATGTCACCTTGGGGGGAAAGAAAAGTAACTCAGCTGACATCCAATGCATATGAGTTTCCAATATGCTGCAACATAGCCTAATTTCAAGTGAAATATGCAAATACACCCTATTTTGTCTGTAGTTTTTATTTTCCTGATGCTTTTTCTAAGTGCCACATCTTCTCCTGATGGAAACATTGTGTAACTTCTTCTGAGCTGATGCATATTTAAATACTCAATGCGAAGAATTCTCAGTCTTTGAGTAGAAGAAACATGGCATGCCAAATGCAAATATCTCAGTCACCTGTTTTTCTTCTTCTTCTTCTTCTTCTTCTTCTTTTCCTTTTCTGCGGTTTGGACTTCACTTATATAACCAATTCACTTTAGTTTAAACTGCTGGATTTTATACTTTTTATAGATAGTAGGTCAGTAGAGTGAAGTCAAGATTTATTAGGGTTTAGGACTAAGCTATGTGGGCAGCAGAGGGGTTACCATGAGTGCTTTTTGATAATGAGGAAGAGTTAAGGAGTTAGATCACAAATTCACATCTCTTTCCTTATTATTTTATAAAAATTTAAAGAAGAATTTTAAAGAAAATGTGTTTGGTAATCCCCAAAGTTTGTATATTTATTTGGTTTTGCCTTCTAAGGAACTGTTGTGTTTGGGCAGTGTTCTCAAAGAAGTCTAGGTATAAACTCATTCAAGAGATAGAGGTAATGGACCTGGTCTGAATGAAGACAATGGGTCAGATGGTTTTCAGAGGGGTATAGTTCTGTTTCCCATGGAAAGGAAGAGGTAAGCTGGAAATTGGGCTGCTGTTGAAAAATCTCAGCATTCAGAGCAAACCTTGTAAACCACAAAAGAAGAAAGTAATTAAGGTGTCCCACAGAAAAAAAAAAAAAAAAAAGCCCTTTGCCAATCATCAGACTTTGCCTAACAGAATGTCCCTGTTATATAAGGAAATAAATGTTCTTTCTTTGTTCATCTCAGAGAACCCTACTTGCAACAGAGTTAAAAATGATTTTCCAGGTTATTGTAAACACTTTAAAGTCCACTCCCTATAGCATGCTTTTTTGGTTTGTTTTGACTATATATACATTTACTTCAACAAGCCAGTCAGTTGTCACGAGTAACAAAATTCAAAGACTCCAATTCATTTCACACATAGGTTTTCTTCAGTTGCTGTCCACCAGCTACATTGATTCACATCTAAGTGTCTATATTAGAGCCTTTCTCCAGCTGAATTGTTTAGTAGAGTTTTGCCTATTTTGGAAGAAAAAATTGCTGAAGGTTTGCTCATATAAACAGGACAAACAAAGGTTTGTTTTCAATTTGATATATTGAAATTTTATTTAGAGTTTACTGTTTCACATCGTGGAGGAATGAGGCTAGGGAATGTGCCAAACCAACTTGTGTTCCCACCCAAAAAACAAAAGAGCTCCATCATCAGAATCTCATCCTTCATCTACAAGTTTATTCACTGTTAGTGGAAACAGTTGACAGTTACTTTGTATAGCTTTCAGAAGGTCAAGGAATAAAGATCTAACTGCCTTTAACTGTTCAATAAGCAGCTTAAGATAAGCATGCAGACAGTGATGTGATGTACTTCCATTCACAATGTTACACTCAGAAAAAAAGAGTTATTTTATACTCAGGAAAACACACATATATACATATGCACATATCTAGAACTGGAAGGCCTACTGTGAAAACACTGTCCTACAAAATAGTTGGTTAAATAACTTTTGGATTTTCACTAAAAGTCAAGGGACAAAATGATGTCAAGTTTATATTTGTAGCAAATCCATAGAAATAGTTTTTCTTAAAACCTCTGATCAGAATCCATGAGAGAAAGCTATATAGTTTACCGTGTTAATGAAAACACTGTGCTTTGAGACTGGTAAAATGAGTTGAATATTTTCATTTTATATTTCAAGTCTTTGTTTTTTCAAAAACTCAACAGTCATGACTATGTGATATTATTTTCTCTCTCATTTTTTTACTATTTCTTTTTCAAAAGTTAGTGAAAGTTGTATTACAGTGATCATACATTTATGAGTTTATTATTATTGTTTTTTAAATTAGAAGCTTTCTGAGAATGAGGTGAACATCACTATTAACCTGAAATGAAATGCATATCAGGAAATAAACTTTTATTCATCATCCAGTTGTCTCCTGTGGGATAACTAAGAAAAAAATTTCACTTTAGAGTTTATTATTGTATAGCTCCTTCCACGTTTGGTCCATTGGTTACATGTTTCTGCTCTTGCTATTGTTCAGCGGTGGGGGAGGCAAACAAAGGAAACTCTGTGAATTGTCACATGACTGTTTGGGATAGTCATGAGCAACATTTCTTCTTGTATGAAACAATAACATTTAAATTTTGTGGTTATGTATCATGAGTGTCTGACAGCAGAAACCATTGTGATTGGCAGGCAGTAGATTAAATTTATGGGTTTTAGGCTTTTTTTTTTTTTCTTAATAAGGATACCTTGAGAAAGTCCAAGGGAAATGAAAGTCAGTTTTGTCATCTTGCACAGATTTCAAAGGCAGAGGGCTACACCAGGGCTTGAAAGGTCTATATTACACTGCTGCTGTCTAGCCATACTTGACAATGAGACATACTGTATTTGCTCACGGTGCTGGAGTTTATCATGCAAGAAGAGTAATTATATTTGAATTGTGTCAGCCAGCCACCCTAAAATGAAGGAACATCAACGAATGTTGCTCCAAGGAGAAGGAGATGATTAGTTATAATTATACTCAGTGTCCAAGAAAAATGCTTCATTCCCTCATTCTGTTGCAAAGGGGAGAGGGAAAAAAAATCTTTTTCTGTACTTCTCAGTATTTTTAAGGTGGCTATTTATTGTAGAAATTTTAGATAAGCTCTCTGGCATGACCATTTAACTATCTGGGGACTTACTTAGTCTGTGTACAATTTTATAGTCTTAAAAGATAGATAACTTGTAATACATCTTCTGGATTTTTCTTCTTCACCATTTGTAGACAATCTTCTAATAGGGAACTGTTAGACAATAGGAAACAAATTTCTTAATTCAGTGAACTGGGATTTCATGTACATGGTGCCAGGGCATGAAATATGACTTTACCATCACTCATGAATATAGTGGCTTGAATTATAATTCTTGTCAAACAAACATTTGTTTGAGGCAATGAGGTGAATATCCTGGAATATTGATACTTCTTTTGTGTGTTTGTTCAGTGAATCACTTCCTAAACTGAGCTTTTAATTCCAAAGGCACATTTTAAAGTTTGTGTGGATTTGAGACTTTTTGGTTGGTGTATTTTGTTGTATATGATTTCTTATTCTGTAGCTTCCATACTCATCTTAGAGTCAGAGTTTTTGTGGCATTAATTTGTTGATTAATTTTTCTAGTGGTTGATTTCTATACCTTCTTTTTTGATAAAATTCTCATTTCAGCAATTTTTATAGTGTTGAGATGATGATATGGGTGACGATCTTATATTATTCCTCATGTGCATTATCATTGTCCTTATATTTATGATAATTATCTTCATTTATATTGTGATATTTGCATGATATCAGTAACATCCCAAGACAATCTCATGAAACTAGTGTTATATGTAATGGTAAGATGAATGGAGACATTTGCTGAAAGACAAACAAACAAACAAATTAGTACAGCATTTTAATATATTATTTAATCTAACTTCCTTAGCAATGAAGATATGTCAATATTGCTTTTGTTATCTATACAGTATATTGTATCAATTTCATAACTATAATTATATGATCAATGTATGCTCTTTCCATTTAAAATTGAAATAATAATGAAGTATTTCCAAAAATAAAGAGCTCTGGTGGCACAGTGCCTAAGGAATTTGACAGCTAACCAGAAGGTTGGTGATTCAAACCCACCAACCATTCCATGGAAGGAAAATGGGGCAATCTACTTCTGTAAAGATGTGTGGCCTTGGAAATCCGATAGGGATTGCTATGAGTTGGAATCTACTTCATGGTAGTGGGTTTGGTGTCTTTTAAATTTTCAATGATAGTATAAAAGCTGTAGGGACTCCTTGGTTCCATTTTTAGTAGCTAGTTGAATACTTATTATGGATCATTCAGAAATGCTTTGATTATTTGTTTTTAATAAAATAGTTTATATTTCACAGAATATGGCAAATATTTTTCAGACTATGTGCAATGTAAGGTGTCTGTTCCTGTAAACTGAATCCATGTGTGTTAGACTGGGTTCTCTAGAGAAAAAGACCAGTAAAGCTTATAAATGTAGAGAAAGGGAAATTTATCTTAGGAAAATGGCTCACACACTTATAGAAGCTGGTAAGTACAAAGTTCTTGGATCAAACATTGAGCTGGATGCTTTTCCCAACTCATGCAGTTGCAGGGGCTAAAGAACTGGAGTTTGGTAGGCAGTACACTGGCTGTTGACTCCAACAAATGACGAATCCAAGATCTCCAGGCCGAATGGTGGATTGTTTGCTCACAGACAGTTGGAGGTAGCCCAAAAGAATCCCAATCCACAGAAGAGTGTCTCTTTTTGCAGGATGTCCATAAATATACTGGAAGCAGGCCACACCCCTAGGGAAACTCCCTTTCAATGGATTGGCTGCTCAAAACATATATACATCTGATCCCATCATTGGAACAACCCACATGACAATTGCTTAAACCACACAGAATTGTGGTCCAGCCAAGTTGACACACAGCTCCAGCTATCACACCATGTAAACTTAACAAAGTCTTCATTTGGATCAGACTCTACCACTTCAACTGAAACAGCTAGATTATTGAGACAAAATTTCTTATTTATTTTCCTTCAGCTTCTCAATGTATATTCACATGTAGCCAAGCAATCAAACTGCAACCCTGATATAATTGCTGGTGCCCGGCACTGCTGGCCATCTTAGTGATAACCTCGATTCCAAAAGTTAGATACAAATATGCCATCTGAGCATAGCTGTTCAGATGGTCTTTCCTTAATGTGGTTTATTTTAAAATGTGTTTAAATGTAATCAGACTTATAAATCAATTTTTCAAAGAATTTGTAAGATTTCCATACTGCACTTGTACATAGTCAGGATTTTACCAATCAATAGTTTTTTGCTATGTTTTAAGTGCTGTTTTCTTCCTCTTCAGATCAATTATATCTTTAGATATGACTAGATGTTGGTTTTCTTAGAATCAGTAACTATGGCTCCAAAGTCCTTATGCTTTTATTTTGTTGTTGTTAGCTGCACAGAATTAAGGCAGCCATGCTCCTTATTCCTGGCCCACTATGTCATAGACTGGTTGGTGAAAGTCTTTCTTTTGTTTCATCTTGTTTTTCCATTTCTTTTCTAACCTCCACTAGCATTTTCTAGTGCAAAAGACATTGGCACTATGTATGTTCTTATAATTCTTCTCATCTATATATAACCAGTTAAAAAACTAGCTGCTGTGGAGTCACTTCCATCTTATGGCAACTCCATGTGTGTCAGAGTAGAACTCTGCTCCATAGTTTCTTTTTTTAAAAAATAATGCTATTTATTTTATTGTTGTGAAGAATACATACATACACAGCAAAATATATACCAATTCAACAGTTTATACGTGTACCATTTAATGAGCTCTGTACCATTTATATGTGTACCATTAATAAGCTCTGGTGGCATAGTGCCTAAGGCATTTGACCGCTAACAAGAAAGCTGGTGGTTCAAACCCATGAGCCACTCCTCGGAAGGAAGATTGGGCAATCTACTTCCGTGGAGATACTGCTTTGGAAACCCTAGGAGGGGCTGCTATGTGTGGAATTGACTCAATAGCAGGGGGTTTTGTTATATATATAGACAAATAGGGACCAATTGTTGTGACTTGGATGACCACTTGCAAGTTTTTAAGACCCCGGGCACTATGCATCAAACTAGGAGTTAAAACAGAAGCATTGACCATGTTATTAGGCCGATTAACTTGTATATCCCATGAAATCATGACCCTAAACTTCAAACAAAGAAACCAAATTCCATGAAGATTTTGGTTGTATATAAACAGTCTCAGAAGCTACTCATTTATATATTTATTTGTTGTAAATATATATTTCAGAAAACTTGCACTTCACAGGGATTTTAATGGCTGATTTTTCTAATGTAGATCACCAGACCTTTCCTCCCAGGTGACTCTGGGTGGACTTGAACCTTCAACTTTTGGTTAGCAGCCAAGTGTCTTGACTGCATCATTCAGGGACTCTCATCTAGATATAAATTTATATAGAGATATATTATATAGAGACAAAGGAACTCTGGTGCACATTGTCAGGTATTTGGCTGCTAACCAAAAGATTATGTAAACCAAAAACCAAACTCACTGCCATCAGGTTGGATCTGACTCATAGAGACCCCTCCTTGGGTTTCTGAGGCAGTATCACTAAAGGTGATCCCACAGAATGTGGAAATTATAGAACAATATCATTAATATCACACGCAAGTAAGATCTTACTGAAGATAATTAAAAAATGGTTACAGCAGTACGTTGACAGAGAACTTCCAGAGGTGCAAGCTGGATTCAGAAGAGCATGTGGAACAAGGGATATCATAGCTGCTGTAAGATGGATCGTGGTTCAAGGCAAAGAATACCAGAAAGATGTTTACTTGTGTTTTATTGACTATGCAAAGGCATTTGATTGTGTGGATCATGACAAATTATGGATAACATTGAGAAGAATGGGAATTCCTGAACACTTGATTGTACTCATGAGGAACCTGTACATTGATCAGTAGGCTGTCATTCAAATGGAACAAGGTTTAAAATCAAGAAGGGAGTGAGTCAGGGTTGTATCCTTTCCCCATACTTATTCAATCCATATGCTGAGCAAATAATCCGAGAAGCTGGACTATATGAAGAAAAATGTGACATCAGGATTGGAGGAAGAATCATTAACAACCTGAGATATGCTGATGATACAACTTTGCTTGCTGAAAGTGAGGATGACTTGAGGCACTTACTGATGAAGATTGAAGAATACAGTTTGCAGTATGAATTATGTCTTAATATAAAGAAAACAAAAATCCTCACAACTGGACCAATGAGCAGCATCACAATAAATGGAGAAAAGATTGAGGTTGTCAAAGAATTCACATTCCTTGGTTCTACAATTGACACCAATGGAAGCAGCAGTCAGGACATTAGATAACGTGTAGCACTGGGCAGGTTGGCTGCGAAGGAACTCTTTCAAGTGCTGAGGAGCAAGGATGTCTCCTTGAGGACTAAGGTGTGCCTGACACAAGCCATGATATTTCCAAATGCCTTGTATGCCTGTGAGAGCTGGACAATGAACAAGGAAGACCAAAGAAGAGTTGATGCTTTTGAGTTGTGGTGCTGGAGAAGAATGCTGAAGGTACCATGGACTGCTAAAAGAACTAACATATCTGTCCTAGAGGAAGTGCAGTCAAAATGCTCCTTGGAAGCGAGAATGACCAGACTTCATCTCACCTATTTTGGTCATGTTGTCAGAAGGGACTATTCCTAGAGAAGGATGTCATGCTTGGTAAGGTGGAGGGTCGACGAAAGAGGGGAAGGCCTTCAGCGAGATGGATTGACACTGTGGCTGCGACAATGGGCTCGAGTATAGTAAGGATCATAGGGCTGGTGTGGGATTGGGCAATGTTTCATTCTGCTGTGCATGGGGTTGCTATGAGTTGGAAACAATTCGTTGGCACCTAACAACTTAACATCACATTGAAGTAGATTGCACAACCTTCCTTCCCAGGAGTGGCTGGTGGGTTTGAACTGCCAGCCTTCTGGTTAGCAGTCAAATGTCTTAGGCATTACGCAAAATTAATATTTTGATTTTGCCATAGACTTTATATAAATGGCACCATCTATTTAAATATTATTCTATTTCTTACTCTAAATTAAAATGAAACATTATGTTTTTGAGCTATTTCTAATGAGTTAGATGTGAATCTGGTTCATGAGTCCTGACTCTGACTTTGTATTCCGGTGTATGCACATAGGATATATATTTTTTTATTCCTTTTATATGGGTACAATATTTCCTAGTATTTTAGCAACTATAAACAATGTTTCTATGAACATCCCTATGAATATTCCTTTGTGAAATTTTGAAAGCATCTGTGAGACAGAATTGACTCGATGGCAATGGACTTGGTTGTGAGTTTTATTTGGAAAGACTATTGCTGAGTTGGGGGGTGTATGTCCATTTCATTTTAATACAACCTTTTTACATCTAAATTTTGGCTCATTTGTAGAAGAATTCTGACTTACATTTTGGCATTACCTAGAATTTTTCCTTCTGTATGCTTAAGCATCTAATCTCAGGTTAACAGATGACTTGGAAAAGAAATAATTACTGCTTTTTTCCCCTTTTACATTATCTAATCAGCTACCAGTATAAATATGCTTCGACATATTATCATTTTTAAAAAACTTAAGAATAAAATCGATGGTACTTCATATTAAATTGTATAAATATTTATCTAGTTTGGTAATCAATAATTCTATTTTTGTAAGTAGAATATTCATTTTGTTGGTAATTCTAAATTTACTTAGCTGACTGAAAAATAACTTCAATTATATTACTGAGCATTCAAACACTTTTTTAAAATCATATTTCCTGCTTTAATAGTAAACACTGGACACACAGTGTCCAGAGTGTTCTATTGTGGCTTTTACATGTGTGAGTACCTGCCTGAACTTCTCATTGTCTGGTTCTTTGTTTCACATAAGAATTCTTTCTTTGGATTAAACATACTTTCTGTCACCCAAATTCTATAAGCAATCCAAACCAAGAATTTCAGAAATGCATTTAAAGTCTCTGATGACTAATATTATTTGTTAAATATTTTTGTCAATCTCCACTACCTGCAGAGAGCCCCCTTTTCAGTGGTCCCTAAGTTGCTTCTGCATAGCACACTTTGTTTAGTGAACATATAGACCTTGCACAGGTTAGTTCACACAGGTTAGGGAGCTGCTCATGTGGGACTAGGAAAGTAAACAGACTGTTGGAAAAGTTTCTTTTGGAAAAATGTGTAAACTTATATGAGTAATTTAAGTGCTCTTTTCTTTCTTTCATGTCTTAGTTCCACATCTTTCTTAGTATATCTCTGTTCTGAATATCATAAAAAACTGCTATTAAAATAAGTATAAAGGAAAATATATTATTTACATTGGGCGTGAGAAAAACTGATATATGGTTATTTAAATAAAAACTAAAGAACCATTCTTCTTTAGGACATTTGGCTATGATTTCAAACAACAGCATTTACTTTCTTCTTTATGTAATAGAAAAAATAGTAACTCCTCGGCAGGCAGCTATACCAGAATTGTAATGATAGCCCTGTTCCCTAACTTGAAATACTGCACAGAAACAGTGATTTCTCTTTCTATTTCCATTGCAACTTTTCTTAGAGTATTTTTAAAAGTTAGCTGACATTAATTCTGATTTATGTAACAATTCCTGAAACCCTTCTCTTTTTAAAATAAATAAATAAGTATTTTAAAAGATTCCACAGCAATAACAACAATAAAAACCAAACTCCGTAACTTCTAATGTGTCTTTTAAACAATTCCTAACACTCTATTCAGAATTTTTGACTTGCGTTGGGGTTGGGCATGGCTATTAATTCTTTAGGCAATGGTGGATCCACTCCTAGGCTCTTCTGTCTTTATTTGGTCCTGGGAGCCATGAAGAGAGAGGAGGAGGGGTGGATGGGGGAAAGGCAGTGAAGGGAAGAGGAAGACAGGGAGACAAAGCCTGAGAGGGAGATGATGACATTAGAGGTGACACATACCTATCATGAGCTTCCTCAGTCTGAGCGGAAGAATAATGAAGGGTTTTCCCTGCCTTCTACAGCCCGAGGACAACCCTATGGCCACAGCACCTTTTCTAATCCCATTTTCTGTGTGCTGCATGTCATAATCTGTAAGGCACTGGTTCCAAGAGAAAATTGAATCCCAACAGTGACTGGGTCTTGTATTTATTTGCACTTTAAAACTATAGTGTCTGGGGAAAGTTACTCTTAAAAAAGAGGGGGGGGGGGTTGGAGAGAGAGAGAGAGAAGAACAGCAGCAAAACAGTACCATGAGTATATTGACATTAAAGTGAAGTACCTGGACACAGTAACCTTCAGATTGAGTCCTGTGATTCACACTAACATTTTACTAATGTGAGAAAAGTGTGTGGTCTCTTTAAAAACTTAGAATAAAACTTTCCCCCATTTGGAATATCTTTGTTTCTTTCAGTTTTGTTGTTTGTTCTTATGTACCATTGAATCGGCCCTGACTCATAGCGACCCCTCCTTGGATTTCCAAGGCAGTATCACTACAGAAGTAGGATTGCCCAACCTTCCTTCCGAGGAGTGGTTGGTGGGTTTGAACTGCCAGCCTTCTGGTTAGCAGTCAAGTGCCTTAGGCACTATGCTAACCAATGAGAAATAAGGAGTTTCCCCAGAGTCTGGCTGACCCTAAACACCCCAATGTCCACAGGGAGGTCTCTGGACTGTGGAAGGCTCTGGTGATGTGATTCCAAGGGGAAAGAGTCAGGGTGATTTTTCTAGATGCAGGGATCTGGGAGGCAACATATGAAAAGCAGCAGGAATATATACAGCATGTACTTTTATATACAAAGATGAAAGGTAAAACCCACTAGGGGCAGTTTCTCTGTGACAAGAGATAAGAATAACCTGTATGTACATGGAATGTGCTCAAATTAGTCACTTACTAATGTTCTTCAACCAATTGGTGAGCAAAGAAGTCATTGGATTAAATGATTAAATGATTTATCATTCTGTGAGAGCAGAGTTGATGATTTAGAAGTGTGTGCGGTCTATATGAGTATTACGAGGGTAAATAGTGTTTTTAGACATCCTGGGAGTTAGAGGCAAAGACAGCCTGATAGATAGTAGGGTAGGAAGATGATTCATTAGCACAATAGCAGGAAGGCAGAGGGCAAAGCAAAGAAATTGCAAAACAAGCAAATTTCTTGGCATAGAATACTAGTGATTATGGGCATGTTTGCCTGTGTGTTAAGCAGTGTTCTAGCTAGACATTAAGAAAGAGAAATTATTAGATAGAGCTTACTCTGGCTATCTTACAAACACTGATGGTTAATATGTAAATATTCCATCGATACAGAAAAATGGTGTGATTGTGGTTGAGAAAAATCATCATGGGAGCTCTGGTAGCATAGTGCCTAAGGCACTTGACTGCTAACCAGAAGGTTGGTGGTTCAAACTCACCAGCCACTCCTCAGAAGGAAGATTGGGCAATCTGCTTCCATAGTGATACTGCCTCAGAAACCCAAGGAGGGGTCGCTATGACTTGGAAACAACTCGACGGCACATAACAACAAGAACAACAGCACGCCTTTAGTATTATAACTCTATGGACCATATGTTCACCATTTTATTGCTCTGAAGTTTTGCAATTAAGAGATAAGTTTTAAGGCTTATAAAATTACATTTACTTATATTTATATTGCAAATATAAAACAAAAATAATTTTTTAAGCTAGCTTACAAAATTAGAAATAGATAGTGACAAAGAATTAATCAGTAATATTAACTATTTTTAAATAGTTAATTTTTAAAAAAAAATATTGAATGAAAAACTTTAGCTTATGAAATTCTCCTAATCCCATTGACCTTCTTTCAATTACTTGTGGCCAAGTTGATCATATCCAGTTTCTTTGATCAATTTTTGGAACCAATTTGAATGCAACCAATTTTTTTTTTATTCACTTTATAGAGGGAAGTTGATGTACCTAATTTCTTTGTAGGTTCACTTTTAGGGCTACAAACACAACAACACATTATGTAATTATACAACAATTCTAAAGGAAAATACTTTGTTCTTTTTCAGTTTAATGAGATTTATTGGCTGAAGACTAGAGAGTTGGTTTAAAATTCCACAAATGCATACTAAACATTTTATAGTAATTGTGCCTATTAGACCAGTAATAGAAATCCTTTATTTAAAATATATATATATATGTATGAAATAAAGATATGAAGGAAAAAACCTACTGATCCAACCTGTGAGCCAACCATTAACGTGGTCAAAAAGGCTGTTGAACTGTTAGTGGTGTATTATCTTGCTCCTGGAATTTAGTTATTGTTAAATCTGGCCTATCAACTGTGGGGAAGAATAATGAAACATACTTATCCCAATGAAAATAATTTTAATCAGCATTTTTTTTTCAGTCAGATTATAATTCAATTTTCATATCCTATAGAGTTTTCTAGTTTCCATTAGTTTATCATTATTTTATCCTGTGTCATAGTGCCAAAGACATTTGACTGCTAACCAGAAGGCTGGCAGTTCAAATCTACCAGTGACTCCTTGGAAGAAAAATTGGGCAATCTATTTCCATAGAGGTACAGCCTTGGAAACCCAAGGAGGGGTCTCTATGAGTCGGAATCGACTTGATGGCAGTGAAATTTTGGTTATATGATAGTTAAGGAGCTCTGGTGGTGTTGTGATTAAGGCATTGGTTGCTCACAAAAGGTTTTGGTGGTTGGAACCCACCAGTCACTCCACAGGAGAAAGATGAGGCAATCCACTTACATAAAGATTTATAGTCTTAGAAACCCAGTGGGGGTCGTTATGAGTCAGAATCAACTCTTTGGAAGTGAGTTTGGTTTGTTTTTTGTGTATGATAGCTATTTATAAGGAAAACACAAAAGGATCACAAAGAGGCCATTTCAGGTCATGTATTATCGTGTGTATTTAATGGAATTTTGGCTCATTTCTGTGGACAATACATCTTTATTTTGGAAGAATTCATGGATACCCCAGTGGGTGAATAATCAGAATCATCTGTGCAGATATTAAGCTAATTTCTTATTTTTAAAATGATAATATTATAGTAATATCTCCATCACTTTATCAACAATCTGAATACACTAACAGGTACAATTTCTACAATTTCTGGGAAATTATGGATGTAGATTTTGGTTTCATTCCAGCATTGTCACTAACTAGCTGTATGATTTTGAACAATTCACTCAATATTGCTAGGCTTCAGACTTCTTACCTCTAAAATGAAGGTAAAGGAACAATGTCAAGTCCTTGTTTAATCCTAAAATTTGAGGATACAGAAAGACTTTGCTTAACTGAGTATCTATGTAGAAAACCATAGTTAGCTTAATGGTGTGATTAGATTAAATGGAACAATGGTTTTATTTTAAGACTCTCAGAAGTATAGGTGAAAAGAAGTTTGAAATATCTTCAATGATCCTGACCATTTCATTTGGTGTACTTCATATTATCTGATAGTTGCTTAAAAGGAAGAAGAGATAATGTGTAACAGTTTACAATAATTTAAAATTTACATCACATTCTTATTGTTAAAATTCTATTGCTTGCATTTTTATACAGGCTGTATATACATGTTTTTATTGAGTGAAGTTAAAACTTCCTGTGCATATGTTTGTGTGGGTGGGTAATGGGTTTTAGAAGCCAGTATATGGGTTTGAAAGATCAGAGGCTCTAATCCACCAGCTGCTCTGTGGGAGAAAGATGTGACAGTCGGCCTTTGTAAAGATTTACAGACTTGGAAACTGTGTGGAACAGTTCCACTAGGATTGCTATCATTGTTGTTATTGTTGTTATGTGTCATTGAGTCAGACCCAACTCATAGCGACCCCTCCTTGGGTTTCTGAGGAGGTATCACTACGGAAATAGATTGCCCAATCTTCCTTCTGAGGAGTGGCTGGTGGGTTTGAACCACCAGCCTTCTGGTTAGCAGTCAAGTGTCTTAGGCACTATGCTACCAGAACTCCTAGGATTGCTATCAGCTCATTGGTAATGGGTTTTAAGAACTCCAACTTAAATCACCTTAAGTAAAATATGGGGAATTTGTTGCCTACGTATACTAAGTCATCCAAGGACAGATCTAACTTCAAGCTCAGGTAGGTTCAGGGATTTAAATGATGTTCTCAGGGCTTTATTTCTCTCTCATCTCTATTTGTACTTTGGTTCAATTATCAAGTAGGTGCTTTCTCTCTATGGTAGAAAGGAAGACCCAAGACTATATCCTTTTCAATTTTGATCAAAAGGAAGGCTCTTTTCTCTCACAGTAAGCTTATATCAAAACTGATCAAACTGTCTGATTGGTTTTGAGTAACTCATGTACTCACCCAATCACTGTGGTTGTGATCAGAATGAAGTATTCTAATTGGCTAGTTATGAGTCACATGATCACCTGGTGGTCACAGGTAAGTCATGCTACATTAATGGGTTTTTCAAAGGAAAAAAAGGATTCCATTACCAGAAGTGAGACAGACATGCTGAGGGATGCACATAGACTGAAGACTTTTTTATAGTTGAAATAATTAACCCAGAAATAATTTGCCAACACATATACACAAAAAACAATTAAACGATTTCAACTTTTTCTCTAAGCCATCTGATCCAACAAATGTTTGTATCTAAAAATCAAGACCTTTCATGAGCTAACTGAAAATTAACCCCCCCAAGGATATTGAAACTTTGCTTTATTCATGCATTTATGTCATTCTTTTAATAATTTACAGTGGTAAAGCCTTGTGTTTCTCAACATCTCAATTTTCTCGTTTGTTAACCTATTTTTTCTCCCAAAATTTCTTTTCCATTACTATTGTTTCACAATAGAGAATAGAATTTGAAATGATTTTCAACATATTTCTGATATTTTTCAAAATGGAAGGACAAGATGACTTCTTGTGAGATTTCATCTAGCATTTAGTTATGTGACAGATGGAATTTAAACTTTCCATTTGGTATCAATTAAACAATGTTTGAATTTTACTCCTTATAACGTAGGATATTTTCAGTCATATATTGTTTAGAAATCAATGCAGCATGAACTTTTGTCATTTATAAGAAAAGTACAGACACTTGGTGGCAAATGTCATTCAATTGTTATTAGCTATTAATAATAAAGGAGCTCTGGTAGCGTAGTACCTAAGGCACTTAACTGCTAACCAGAAGGCTGGCAGTTCAAACTCATCAGCCACTCCTCGGAAGAAAGGTTGAGCAATCTACTTCCATAGTGATACCACCTCGGAAACCCAAGGAGGGGTTGCTATGAGTTGGGTCCGACTCGACAGCACATAACAACAACAACAACATTGATAATAAGAACTAGAGATCTTTAAATTGGCAAAAACTTCTATTTAACAATTCATGCAGTTAAACTTAAAAAGTAAGTTTACTGGTGCTATTTCATTAGACAATGTTCTAATCTGCACAATGTAGAGGAAAGAATGTGGACTTTGGCTAAGCACAGATTTGATTCTAACCCGAGATATTCCAGTAACGGATTCTGTGTCCATGGACATGTTATTCAACTTCTCTGTGCCCTCATCTCATTTGTAAAATTAGAGTCGTAATCCTCTTTCATAGGATTCATGTCAGTATGAAAATAAGGAAGTAGAGGAGCCAATTCCTAGCATAATGCTAGAAAATTAATAAATATTATATAGTGTTTTTTCTCCATTTACTCTTTTAGTCCATTTTTATTTCCTTCTAAGTATTTCATTTTGTATTTATTTAAACATTAACCCACAAATACTAAGTATTCTTTTCCTTTTATTTCTTTCCCTTTCTTTACTCTTTTTCTCCTTCCTTCCTTTCTCTTAAATCTAGCCAAAAATAAGAATGCTTTTGTGTCACTATTTTAGAGAAAGAGTATATTTAATTGCAATAATGATCTACTAAATACCAGTTTACTTAAGATTAAAAATAAAATAAAACATCTAATAATAAAAAATACATAGGCATTTTCTTATGATGAATTAGTAATGACTTGGCTTAACCCATATGATCTTAAGTGATTTCTGCCTGTTTTTACCTTGACAGGAAACCAGTCAAACAAAATTATTTTATTGCTAAACATTTACAGACTAATAATTAATCACTTATATGATAGAATCTAGCTATAAGAGTGAAAAAGAGACTAGTAAAATTCTAGGAGTCTTAAATAAATAAATAACATTTTAGTTTTGCTTTCTTTTAACTCTAGCCATACAATTTGATACTTGAAAAATCTCCAAAGGATTATAGAACAAGATGAATATGTGTATTTTGGTGGGATAAGTGGAAATGATCCTTACATAGCAAGTGTTCTACTACAAAATTGAACCTGGTGTACAGAAAATACCAAGAGTATATTTAATTCTTATTACATGGCTTTGAGTTTTTAAAAAATCTTAATTGTTAATATTTTTATTAGGAATGTAGGCAATGATTTTTCCTGTATTACTTCTGTTATAAAAGAATATGAAAACAGATTTTTCCCCTCTGAAAAATAATAGAATTTCACATAATGCCACTGTATTTATTTATTTAGATTATAAAAAAGCAATTAAACAAGGCAGAGGCAATTATTGCTATTGTTTCTTATGGAAAAATGACAACAGATTCCCAGACAATGTTACCAAAAGTCAGGCTTCCGTTAAGGGTTAGATTTAAGCCCAACAATTGGATGCTGCTGTACAATGGGTAGGAACTGTACATTAGGGTTGCAATTGCTATTTTGCTATAAGTCATGCCTTGCTGTTTCAATTAAATCTCTAGTATAAAGAATCCCTTACCCTCTTCCTCTTGCATTTGATCATGTAGAGGCAAGAACTCCATGTTCCTTAGGGAAATAACTTTGGACAGTATGAGTCAATCCCTCTCTCTCCTTTCTCTATTTCTCTGTCTTTCTTCTGTAAAATCTCTCTAATATTAATGTTCTTTAAGCAAATAAAAAAAGTGAATACAATTGATGTTCATTTGTCTGCTCCTCATTATTGCTTCAATGAAAAGTTTTTAACCAGTAAGGGAAAGAGCTGATTTAATCAGAACCATTTTAAGTTTATGTAGATTGAGAAAAAGTCATGTGGAAATATAGGACAGGGAAGTGCTAGGAAGCACTTGACTCTGATCTCTGCTATTGAGTAAAAACTAATCTGAAAGTCTTGAGTTTTCAAATTGGTGGTATAAGTAATTGTAATCATACTATTTTAATTACATAGATTCCCAGTGTACATGGATTGCAAGCTTGCACAGATGAGATGTATACAAAAATAACTCTAATGTTAGGTAGATAAATTATTATAAAAATTATGTTAACATTCTTTGGGAGTTCAAAAAAAGTAGCTATTATTTCTTTTGGAATGAGAAGAGGTCAGTAGAGGATTAATTAGAAAAGCTAAAAGAAAGACATTTAAAAATATAATCTTTGAGGAGTTCCGGTAAGATGGCGGACTACGCAGAAAGACTGCACAGACCCTCTTCAACAAAGAAAAGGGAAACCAATTAACACAGACACAGAAGATAATCCTGGACCCCTGA
>NW_006921707.1:9428844-9431414 GCF_000298275.1 Orycteropus afer afer | reverse complement strand
CTGAGGTGGTATCACTACGGAAATAGATTGCCTAATCTTCCTTCTGAGGAGTGGCTGGTGGGTTTGAATCACCAGGCTTCTTCTGGTTAGCAGTCAAGTGTCTTAGGCACTATGCTACCAGAACTCCTAGGATTGCTATCAGCTCAATGGTAATGGGTTTTTGGTATGATCAGTTTGAATAGCAACGCCTATCCCAGCTTTAATCTGTAGAGAAATTTCAATCTTTTCTAATCCTGTTGTTAATTAAAACTGCAGCTACCTTAGTCTCTCATTCTTTGAGGTTAGTCAAGCTAATGTTATAAAACTAGATGTGTTTAGAAAAGTGAAATATATCCAGATATATTTACCACATGGCACATGAGAGCTTCTGGTTTATTTAAACTGGTATCGTTCAAATGTAATTTTATAAGTAATTTTCTAACCAGATAACACTGGAATCATGAAGACTTTAAACACTATGCAATTCTTCTCTTTTATTTTTGATCCCAAGGAATCATATTTTGCCCAAATAAAATTTTGTGAACCCTAAAAGGTTGGAGCTGGTTTAAAACTTGCAACTAATGGATTTTAGAAAAATCTCAAATGAACTGAGCAAATAGATTATTATATTTTTTTCTTTTTGTAGCCAAGGCAGAAATGAGATATTTAATAATTCTTAAATTTCATTCATTCAGTCTTCTGAGGTGTTTATTAAGCAGAGAGATTACTTTCTAAGTCCCAATTTCTAATCGGAATTTAATAACAAATGATAATAAGTAGATTTGGACATTCATTTTCTAAGACACCCAATAATATGCCAATTAAAACCCAGACTTCATTTTGGTATGTAATGAACATAGTAGAATGATCAAGTATGTGTGTTAGTCATTGTCAAGATTAATAATTTCTTAATTAGGTCAAACTTTAGGAAATAAAGAATCCTTCATAATTCTGGAACAGCATCAAGGATAACTTAATTTGTTGACTCTTTTTAATAGAAAAATTAAGGTTTAAATTTGTGGTTGGGGAAAAAAAATGTACCTGAGTTTAATTAACTTGAGTTTTAATTCATTACTTATATCATTGGAATTTCATTTGAACAATGTGATAATGAACAGGTAATGAGCAGTCTGAAAAGCAATCATGAGTTTGCACTGGTTTGTAGTGCTGATATCTTTGATAACTTTGAGCTAACTTATCACAGATGTCTTTGAGGTGGCTAAGTTCAGAGAAGGACATAGGATTGAATTTTGCCACACTTGCTACTAAGGCTATTTAAAAAAATAAACCAAACCAGTTAGTTGTCTTTTCCAACCAAAGAAACCAAACCAGTTGTTGATTCTGACTCAAGGGGACCCCATGTTTGGCTGAGTAGAACTGTGCTTAATCAGGTTTTCAATGGCTGAGTTTTCAGACGTAGGTCCCTAGACCTTTTTTCTGAGATGCTTTTGATAGACTCAAACCTTCAAACTTCTAGTTAGTAGCCAAATATGTTAATTGTTTTGCACCACCCAGGGACTCCTCTAAGGATATTATTCTTTTGGATCCTCACTTTTCTTACAGGTCAAAGGGGTGAAAGATACCAGTTGTTTGGAGTTGTCTAAGGGTAAATGAAATAATACATGTGAAATGCCAGACATATAATTGACACTCAGTAATTCTTAGGTTTTTTTAATCACAGCTGTGGATAATTTTCAGAAGGAATTTTGAAACCACCTTTGTTCCTTAAGAATATTTATTGATGCTAAACTAAAATAAGAGAAAATGAGAAAAATGTTTGCTACCAAGAGTGTTATGAAACAAAATCTCACTCATTTTTGGCGACTGTGTAAATTGGAACATCCTTTTTGGAAAACAATGGAATAGTCAGTATTGTAACTGCGGTGTAAAAATGCACTGTTTAAAAAGTATGGGTTAGGAGAATTGAGTGGGCAGAAAGACCTTTGAGGATTGAATGGGTAAAAGGGAGCCCAGTGCAATCAGGAATTACATTTTTGGTAAACACTGGAAAATCCTAGAGAAAAAAATAAAAAGACAATCTCCATTGAAAAGAATTAAAACCTTTCCACCCACTTTTAGCCTATGTTAATGGAATGACTTAACTATTTGCAGAAGGCAGGAACCATAGCAGATGGTGGAGCAAGCACCTTGGATGTTGGCAGGCAGAAAGAAGGAGAGACTATTTCTGTGGTAAAGACTTTTCAGCTCCAGTCTGGGATTCAGTGTGCCATGTGCTAAGGGAGGGAGTGAAAACACACCCTGATGAAACCCATCCAGTGTGAGCATGTTCATTAAGTTCCACGGAGAAGCCAGCAAACAACCCTGACTTCAAAAAGTCCCATGATAGATGCATGACAGGTTTTCCAGGCTGATGCTGTATTGACTTCTTTGGGTCCGTGCACAACTCACACACCTTTATGAGGCATATGCCATCTAGCCTTTTCTGTAACTTACTTTTTGGTGTGAGTGTTGTTGTTGTTAAGTGCCATCGAGTCATTTCCAACTCATAGCGACCCCATGCACAGCAGAACGAAACACTGCCTGATCCCGCACCAGCCCCACAATCCCTGCTATATTGAGCCCATCATCGC
>NW_006921707.1:9423767-9425729 GCF_000298275.1 Orycteropus afer afer | reverse complement strand
AGGCCTGAATTTCCTCTCCTCACCTAATCCCTTCAGCTGATTGCTCTTCTCTCTGGCTTCCTGGCTTTTAATCCCCTTTCTCCTGCTCTTCCCACCTGCTACTTTGGGCATCCCTGAGTTGTCCCTCCTCACCTGTAACCCTGGGGCTGACTGCTCTTCTGTCCGGGTTCCTGGCTTTTATGCCCTTTCTCCTGCTCTTCCGGCCTTTGGTTTGAGTGGCTGTCCTTTATTATAAACATTTCCCAGATATAAGGAAAAGTTAAGAGGAGGTGTATACTCCACCAACATCACATGAAACTAATAATCTGTAAGAAAAATATATAAATAGATGAGGTTTCAGAGTAATAGATCCAGAAGATGTTCATGGTCCTAGGACCATACTAATAGATTTTGAAAGTATCCAGAAAATAAGATGCTCACCAAGGTGTTATGACGTTAAAATGAAATATTTTCAGGTAATATACCTGCTAAAAGTAAGAAAGTAAGGAAATACTTAATTAGTAGAATATTATGCCACTAATAAAAATTATAAGCATGCAAATAACATGCCAATATCATATAATTTTTCTGGAAAAAAGATCTCATAGTTCATGTATAAGGTAATTGTTGATCTTGTTAGTTGCTGTTGAGTCATATCTGACTCATAGTGACCCTATGCACAGCAGAACGAAACACCACCCGGTCCTGAGCCAGCTCCATGACTCTTGCTACACTTGAGCCCATCGCTGCTGCCACAGTGTCAATCCATCTCATCGAGGGACTTCCCCTCTTCTGTCAACCCTCCACCTTACCAAAAATGACATCCTTCTCCAGGGAATTGTCCCTTCTGACAACATGACCAAAGTATGTAAGGCAGAGTCTGGCCATTTTCATCTGCAAGGAGCATTCTGGCTGCACTTCCTCTGAGACAGACTTGTTAGTTCTTTCAGCAGTCCACGGTACTTTCAGCATTCTTTGCCAGCACCACAACTCAAAAGCATCAATTCCTCTTTGGTCTTCCTTATTCATTGTCCAGCTCTCCCATGCATATGAGGTGATTGAAAATACCATGGCTTGTGTCAGGCGCACCTTAGTCCTCAAGGAGACATCTTAGCTCTTCAGCACTTGAAAGAGGTCCTGTGCAACCAGTTTGCCTGTGCTATATGTTGTCTGATGTCCTGACTGCTGCTTCCACTGGTGTCAATTATGGAACCAAGCAATGTGAAGTCCTTGACAATTTCAATCTTTTCTCCATTTAATGCTATTTATAGATCCAGCTGTGAGGATTTTTGTTTTCTTTATATTGAGATGTGATCCATACTGCCAACTGTATTCTTCATTCTTCATCAGTAAGTATTTCAAGTCATCCTCACTTTCAGCAAGCAATGTTGTGTCATAAGTGTATCGCAGGTTGTTAATGATTCTTCCTCCAATCCTGATACCACTTTCTTCTTCATGTAGTCCAGATTCTCAGATTATTTGCTCAGTATACAGATTGAATAAGTATGATGAAAGGATACAACCCTGACACACTCCCTTCTTGATTTTAAACCATGCAGTGTCCCCTTTTTCTGTTTGAACAATAACCTCCTGGTCTGTGTACAGGTTCCTCATTAGTATAATTAAGTGTTCTGGAATTCCCATTCTTCTTGATGTTACCCATAATTTGTTATGATCCACACAATCAAATGCTTTTGTGTAGTCAATAAAACACAAGTAAACATCTCTCTGGTATTTGCTTTGAGCCAAGATCCATCTGACATCAGTAATGATATTCTTTGTTCCACATCCTCTTCTGAATCCAGCTTGCATTTTTGGAAGTTCTCTGTCAATATACTGCTGCAACCGTTTTTGAATTATCTTCAGTAAGATTTTGCTTGCATGCAATATTAATCATATTGTTTGATAATTTCCACATTGAGAGGGATGACCTTTCTTTGGAATGGGTACAAACATGGATCTCTTCTAGTCAGTTGGCCAGGT
>NW_006921707.1:9418054-9422832 GCF_000298275.1 Orycteropus afer afer | reverse complement strand
TCATGTGATCTCCAGCATTATTTCTGTCACCAAGGCCAAATTTTCCAACTACCAGTGACTCTTCTTTGTTTCCAACTTTTGCATTCCAGTCACCAGTGATAATCAACACATCTTGATTGCACGTTCGGTCAATTTCAGACTGCAGAAGTTGATAAAAATCTTCAATTTCCTCATCTTCATCTTTGGTGGTTGGTGCACCAATTTGAATAATAGTTGTATTAACTAGTCTTCCTTGTAGGCATATGGGTATTATCCTATCATTGATAGCATTGTACTTCAGGACAAATCTTGAAACATCCTTTGTGATGATGAATGCCATGACATTCCTCTTCAATTTGTCATTCCCAACGTAGTAGACCATAAGGTTGTCTGATTCAAAATGCCCAAAACCCATCCATTTCAGCTCACTAATGCCTAGATTATCGATCTTTATGTGATCCATTTCACTTTTGACAACTTCCAATTTTCCTAGATTCATATTTTGTACATTCCATGTTTCTATTATTAAAGAATGTTTGCAGATATTTCTCCTCATTTGAGTCATGCCACATCAGCACATGGAGGTCCTAAAAGACTTACTTTATCCATATCATTAAGGTTGGTCCTACTCTGATGAGGCAACTCTTTCACTATGAGTCAGAAATGCTTTGAGTGCCTTCTGACTGAAGGGGCTTGTCTTCCTGCACTGTGTGGGACAATGTTTCCAAGCTATTCATAAAGTTGCACATTAATGTATCAGACAGTGTTTCTCTGCTATTCACAAGATTTTCCCTGACCAAGTTTTGCAAAGTGGATGGCCTCCTCCTTCTTCCTGGTCTGTCTTAGTCTGTAAGTTGCGTTGAAACCTGTGCACCATGTACAACTCTGCTGACGTCTGAAACACTTGTAGCACAGCCTCAAGCCTCACAGCAACATACAAGCCCCACAGGATGAAAAAAGGACAGACAAGTTTGTCTTCCTTAGGTGTTGGAAACCTCTGTGTCTTCCCCTTACCTAATTCCTACCCAGACCCTGCCACTTAGTGGCCTCCAGCTGCTCCCTCCCTTTCCTGGCTCTAGGAGGCTGGAGCCTGCCTTGCCTCCCTCCCCTTTACCTGGGTCCTGCTGCTCCTGAGGTCCTCGGCCTCTCCTGGTCCTTCCCTTTCCAGGCTCTGGGGGCTTGGGGCCTAGACTTGCCTCCCGCCCCTTAACCTAGAGATCCTGCCACTCTTGAGGTCCCCAGACTCTCCTGCTCCTTCTTTCCTGGTAATTATAAACCAAAAAAAAAAAAAAAACCCAAACAAATTCACTACCATCGAGACAGATCTGATTCATAGCAACTCACTCTTGGGTTTCTGAGGTAGTATCACTACAGAAGTAGATTGCCCAACCTTCTTTCCGAGCAGTGGCTGGTGCGTTTGAACTGCCAGCCTTCTGGTTAGCAGTCAAATGCCTTAGGCACTGCTCCTTGTTACTAGAGCTCCCAGTTCCCTTGGTATAGTGCCTAAGGCATTTGACTGCTAACCAGAAGGTTGTCTGTTTAAATCCACCAGCCATTCCTCAGAAGGAAGGTTGGGCAATCTACTTACTTAGAAATGCCACCTCGGGAACCCAAGGAGGGGTCACTATGAGTCAGAAATGACTCAAGGGCAGTGAGTTAGTTATAAAGGAATTGAAGATATTGGAAAAGCACACTATACATCTACTTCTCACTTACTATCTTGTTATCTGACGTTTGTTATTTTCAACAACAAAAAAAATTCGACATTTCATATTTACAACAAAACAAAAAATTCTCAGGTAGTACCTTCAAAGATCTGAGTCCCATACAGGGCTGTGGCTGGGCCCAGAGCATCCACCGGAGGCCACCCCAAATGATATACTGGAGGCTCCAGTGAAGATCAGGCCACATAAAGAATCACTGCTGTCTTGTCCTGTGATTCCTTCTCCTGTACTTCCATGATGTCTTGGTCTGGCCAAGGAGGGTGCAGGGTGATGTCAGGATCACCAAGTTCATGGATATGGCTGGGTGGGGGCCAGAAGTTGTGGAGGAAATTGGTGAGGGAGACTGGAGTGGGGAAGATGGATTGGGACAGCTTGGGGCTGTAGAGGTGGGGTGAACAGAGGACAAGTGGGGTCTCCGCCAAAGAGATGACAGCAGGATGTGGCAGGCAGAGGATGAATGAGATGTCTGTCTAGGGTGGGCAGTGGGAGATATTGAGCAGTGGGCAATAGTTGACTACTGCCACCATTTCTCCTAAGCTTTGTGGGCTCTATGGTGGTGGGAAAAGTGTGGTAGGGAAAAGGGCCCCGTCATGCTGTGCACATCCTCAGACACACTGGGTTGAGTAACTGGGGCTGTGAGAGACACCAGTAGCAAAGATAGGATGCAGCCTCCGACTCTCACATAAGTCAATTTTGCATAATGACCTAGTCTTTGGAGCCTAACTATATTTATAAGTGAGGAGTGGGTGTACCTCATTTAATGTCTTATCTTTGCTTTTTTCTCAGTTCTGTAAAACATAAGGTCTACCCTGGCATTGTTTTACTGTGTTGGTTTTCTTCCCTTAGTTATTAAACTATAAAATGGCAGAAAAACATGTTGAGAGATCATGGTTCTTAAGGAATACCCACTAGCTTTTAAGGAAAATATATTTTCTTAGTTCAAAGATAATAGATAATCTGAGAGAAAATTTGGAAGCTGATAGCTAATGCTAGGATGCCATCAAGGATATGGAAGGAACATTTTATTTCAAACCTCTCTTTATGCATGTAAAACCAGATTTATGAAGGTTGAAGGATTGGGCAAATGTGTATGCCTGTTAGTGGAATTGCAAGGAAAAAACTTGTCTTCTGGTTGTACCACCCTGCATCTCCAAATGTTCAGTGCCCCTTTGGGCTACCTCTGTGAACTTAAAAAATATTTAGATTCATGGATGTACTTCTGAACAAGAAAACCCAGAATACTTTCTAAACACCAGTTAGCCCTTTGCCATTCAGTCTACATTAATTGCACTCACTTTTCACTTAGTATTATTGTTGTTAAACCCAAAAAACCAAACTCACTGCTGTCAAGTTGGATCCAACTCATAGCGACCCTTCTTGGGTTTCTGAGGTGGTATCACTATGGAATTAGATTGCCCAGTCTTCCTTCTGAGGAGTGGCTGGTGGGTTTGAACCGCCAGCCTTCTGGTTAGTGGCTGTGAAATTGGCTTCAACTCATGGCTACTCCCTGAACAACAGAACTGAATTTTGCCTAGTAGTTCCAATTTCACAGTTATTAATATGCTTGAGCCCATTGTTCAGTCATTGCATACTTTGAGTGCCTTCAGACTTAGGGGATTCATCTTCCAGCACTGCATTGGACAATATTCTTCTGTGATCCATAGGGTTTTCATTGGTTAATTTTTTGGAAGCAAATTGCCAGGCCTTTTTTCCTAGTCTGTATTAGTCTGTAAACTCTACTGAAACCTTGCCACTGTGAATGACCCTGCTGATATTTGAAATATTGGTGGCATAACTTCTAGCATCACCACAGCACCCAAGCCAGCACAGTATGACAAACTGGCAGATGGCTGATAGATTTAGAAGATACACACATTAAAAGTCCTCCTTTCTTCTCTACTCAAACTACATCTTCTCTGATGCCTTTCCAATCAAATAACAATAAAGACATTTTTTAAGAAAATTTTCTTTTCATAAAGAAGGTGAATATTACACACTTCCAAGAAGTATATAAGCATCATACCTGAGATGCCCAAATTAAGACTTCCAAAGAATCATAATATTCTCCACTTCTTTTTATCTCTACTTATCTCTATATTGTTCTTTTTCCTAGCAGATTTTGAACTCTGGTGTGGTTCATAAGATAATTAGTGTTGGAAATTTCCTTTAATTGGAAGTGATGATCGGAATCCAAAGATTCCTGAAGTGCAGTCAAGAACTGGGGTACTGGGTTCGTTTTTCTTTCTTCTTCTTTTTAAATTGCAGTATGTCTATTGTATTGAGAATGGTTTCTACAGTTTGTCATTTCTATCTCCCATCTTAATGGGAAGTACACTCATAAATATTTAGAGACAGATGCATTATATGCACATAAACTTTTAAAATGTAAACTTACAAATAAATACAAACTTTTAAAGGGATGCATGCTTCATGGAGGACTATGTTAAGACCATTTTCAATAATTCATTTACTTCAAGGCAGCAATCTAAAAAAAAAGTCAATTTTTCTTTTATTTTTAAATGGAAAATATTGGTGGGTTTCAAAGCTAGTTTCAACCATGAGACTAATCATTATCCAAAAAATATGGGCCATCTGAGAAAATATATACACTCTTCTACATTTAGTATCAATTTTTATATTCTCTTTTGTAATCTGTACCTCAGTGGTGATTGTTTTGTATTATGTTTACTGCTACCTAAAACTTGCATTTTCATGTCTATTAATATGAGAAACATTAGGGAAAACAGTGGTAATGTTAATGTGAACGGAAACTATTATTTTAATGATTGATTAGATGAATTAAGATTTATGTGTACATAATAATTTTGGAGCTCTTGTAGTGCAGTGCCTAAGGCATTTGATTTATAACCAGAAGGTTGATGGTTCAAACCCACCAACCACTCCAGGGAAGGAAGATGGGAAGATCTACTTCCATAAAGATTTACCACCTTGGAAACCCAATGGGGGTTGCTGTGAGTTGGAATTGACTTGATGGCAGTGAATTTGGTTTTTTGGGTTTAGTGATTTGGGAGCTCCAGTGGCATGGTGGGTAAGGCATTTGGCTGCTCATCAGAA
>NW_006921707.1:9414231-9417954 GCF_000298275.1 Orycteropus afer afer | reverse complement strand
GGCTGCTGACTGGAAGGTTGGAGAACAGACGCCACATACATGCACCTCAGAAGAAAGTCCTGATGAACTACTTTTAAAAAATCAGCCATTGAAAACTCCATGGACACAGTTCTACTCCCACATACATGAGTTGCCATGAGTCAGAGTCGACTTAAAGAAAATCAATTAACTGGTTAATAAATTTTGAAAATAATTTACAAACTAAATTTCAAGAAAGAATGGATAGATTTGAATTCAATGGAAACAAACTATCAAATCTATTTTTGGCTAATTTCTTGGACTGTATTGAACATTCATGAAGTTTAGCTAAAAGAAAGAAAAAAAACAGAGGTTGATTCTGAATTGAAAATTAACTAGGGTCAAGGAAATAGAATGGCTGTTATTGAGGGAGGAGTTTCAGTGGACTACTGTTCTAAATTCTATGGTAAATACAAACTAAATTGTCCCAGATTTAGAAATATCTATTCTATTGGATTAAATATAAAAATGCATATTTTTAAACAGTTAGGCATTTAAAACTTTATTTTGTTGTTGTTGTTGTTATGAACCGTTAAGTCAGACCCGACTCATGGCGAGCCCTCCTTGAGTTTCCGAGGCAGTATCACTACTTGGGAAGTAGATTGCCCAACCTTCCTTTCGAGGAGTGGCTGGTGGGTTTGAATCGCCAGCCTTCTGGTTAGCAGTCAAGTGCCTTTCGTATTATGCAACCAGAGCTCCTAGTAATCCAAATTAGTTTGTTGTATTTGTAGTATGTAAAAATTTATTAGAGACCAAACAAGGTAAGCCCTTTCATCTCTGTTTTAGAATAGTTTCTTTACATAGAATACAATTTATCTCCCAGCTTGTTGTTGATGATATCTTTTGCAAAAATTATGAAACTCATAAATAATATGAAACTCATATATAATAATTTGAGGGTTTTCCTCAATATTCCCTGAACATAACTTCAAGGATGAGATACTAGAAGTTTCTCCACTTCCTTTATTGCTTTCTATCAACTTGTGAGACACACAGAGTTACTCTTGATTTGGAGTTCAAATTAGTTCAACTGATATTTATCAAGAACCTGCTCTTCTATATGGAATGTGGCCAGTTCTTTGCCATGTACGCTTGCTGGTTTTCAAAGTCATAAGTAGGAACTCTTGGTATAGACTCAAAAGCCTCACAGCAACTCCCTGAATTGAGTTGAAATTATTTTTGTTGTTGTTGAATTTTGCAGATATGCAAATACTTTATTGATTAAGTAAATTTATCTTATGTAATTTTGTTTTCTCATAGTTACAATATCATATTACTGTGGTATTTCAGAAGTTTATGTCTTCAGTTCATGAGCTGTAATTTTTTAATAGACTTTATTTTTTTAGAGTAGTTTTATGTTTAGATAAAATTTGCACATTATGTACAGTGAGCTCCTATATATCTTCTCTCACACACTCATTGTTTTTCCTACTTAACATCATGCATTCCCGTAGTACATTTGTAACAATTGATGAACCAATATTTATACATTATTATTACTTAAAGAACATACAAGTTCACTCTTTGTGTTGTACAGTTCTATTGGTTTTGGAACCATCTGGTTCCAAAAGATTCAGTAATACCTGATGAAAACAAGGGCAGTTTAGCAATCAGGTATCTTGCACTTTAAATTTTGATCCAAGTAGGAAACAGGCAGCCATGTCCTTCTCAGAGATGGCAGTTGACCACACTGCTTTGAGTGTGTGTCCTTCTCCATACTCCAATCTCTTGCCATCAGTAAATAATCCAATAATCTAATCTCTTACATCAGGAAATTTTCGGGAGCCTGCATATAAATGTTTATAGCGGCTTTATTCAGAGTTTCCATAAATTGGAAGTAACCTAGATGTCCTTCAACGTATATATAGGTAAACAAACTGTAGCATATTCATGTAACGGTGAATTATTTGATAATAAAAATAAATGAACTATCATGTTATAAAAAGACACAGAGGAACCTTAAATGAACATCAAGTGAAAGAGGTGGATCTGAAAATGTTACATATATTTGATACTATGTTATTAGTAAGTTATGTACATAAATATGAACATATGTATTATATAGTACATATTTAGTATATTACATACGTATAGACAAAAATTTTCAACTCATTTGGATAAATACCAAAAGTGTGATTGCGGGATCATATAGTAAGCCTGTTTTTAACTTTCCAAGAAACTGCCAAACTGTCTTCAAAGTTATTGTACCACTTTGCATTTTCATCATCTATAAATGAAAGTTCCTTTTGCTCCATGTCCTTGTTGGTATTTGGGTAAGTATTTTAGATTTTAGCCATTTCAAGAGGAATGTGGTGGTATCTCATTGTTGTTTTGGTTTGTCATTCCCTATAAGACAACCCTATGAAGCTATTCTACTCTGTAACACATGGAGCTGTCATGAGTCAGAAATGACTTGGTGGTAATGGTTTTCTTAATGAAATAAAACACTGAGCATCTTTTCATATGCTTATTTGCCATCTATATATCTTCTTTAGTGAAGTGTCTTTTTAGATCTTTGATCATTAAAAAAAAAAATAGTTGTGGTAATACATACCAAACATTCAAAAATTCAACAATTTCAACATGAGAAATTCAGTGACATTGATTATATTCTTCAAGTTGTGCAACATTTCTCAATATCTTTTTTCAAATTATTTCACCATCATTAACACAAACTCTGCCTCATAAGCTTCTCATCTAAACTTTTGAGTTGCAGTTGTCAATTTGATCACTTGTAGATGATCTTTAAAAGAATACAGTGCTCAAAGCAGACATCTTTTCTAAACTAAGGAGCATGGTAACACAATGGTTAAGTGCTTGGCTGCTAACCAAAAAGTTGGCAGTTTGAACCCACACAGTGACAACATAGGAGAAAGACCTAGATATCTCCTCCTGTAATGATTACAGTCTAGAAAATCTTATGAGGCAGTTCTACTCTGTCACATGCTGTTGCTATGAGTTGAGAATTGGCTCTTTAAACCTAATAGCAACAACATTGCTTGGTTTAAAGATGACTTGGGGGAATAGTTTCAGTTTAGGTTTAAAGATTTCCTCAGGGCACTAGTATTTAGGGGGACATCCAGCCTGAATGACTCAAAAATGTCTAGATTCAATGAAAATTTAAAGTTCTGTTCCATGTTTTCCTCCATTTGATCAATATTCTTCTATAGAGACTTTGATCATCATATTCGGTAATGACAACCAGACATAATTTAGTTCTGATCTCATGGTACAGGAGACAGTTGTTTATGGAGGCAATTGCCACATTTTTGTACAAAAAAAAAGTGCATGTTCTACTTTTTTTTGCCAATCACACTCTCCCACCTTGAGGTATTGTCATAAGTAAGTAGTCTATGCTAATTCTTTCACAGCAACATGTAAAAATATTAGCATAGAGCGATTACAAAAGTACCTCATATGGAGGGAGGGTGTAATTGGAAAAAAAAATAGAACACACACTTTATTTTTGTAAAATATGACAGACATGCATTCTAGATCCTTCTCCAATTCTGGACCCTCCTTCTTCTGTTACTCCAGGTGAAGAGAGACCAATTGTTATACCTTACATGGTTGCTCACAAGATTTTAAGACTCCAGGCAACAACACAAATGGAGACTGTACACGTGGACTTCACCAGATGGAACACACAGGAATCAGATTGACTACATCTGTGGCAAGAGGCGGTGGAAAAGCTCAATATCTTCA
>NW_006921707.1:9402477-9411931 GCF_000298275.1 Orycteropus afer afer | reverse complement strand
TGCATAGTGAACTAAGAGGTAGAATAGAAGCACTAAAATCAAATTGGGCCAATTGATTGGAATGTCCCACAAAGCCATGACCTTGAACCAGGAAAACTGCATTTTTTTTTTTTTTTAGAAATACAAAAGTATTGATAAAGCACAACGCTTATCATTCTGACCATTTTTCAGGCATTTAACTCAATGATTCATCTTTGTTAAAAATATTATGACACTATTTTCCTTAATTAACATTAAATTTCCCTTCATCGCGAACAGAAACTCATGGCTTTCCAAACCATGATTTCCCCTCTTTCCCTCCCTGCCTCCCCTGGTAACCACTAATAAACTTTGAATTTTTGACCTTTTCTAAAATGAGTTTTCTTATCGTTGAGCTTTAGGAGTTCTTTCTGTAATTTGGATACAAATCCTTTATTGGATATGTGTTTTGTAAATATTTTTTACCAGTTTATAACTTATATTTTCATTCTCTTAACAGTGTCCTTTGCAGAGCAGCAGTTTTTAATTTTAATGAAGCCCAAATATTAAACTATGTTTTCATGGATTGTACTTGTGGTATTAGATCTAAAATGTCATTGGCATATCTGAGCTCACCTAGGTTTTCTCCTATGTTATCTTCTAGAAGTTTTACCGTTTTGCTTTTTATATTTGGGTCTGTCATCCATTTTGAGTTAATTTTTTATGAAAAGTGAGAAGTCTATTACAGATTCACTTTCTTTGCATGTGGATATCCAGTTATTTCAGCATCATTTGTTACAAAGAGTATCCTTTCTCCTTCTCTTGCCCTTTTGCTTCTATTCTATCTCCTAGTTCACTATGTAGTGTCTGAAGTCTTAACATCTTGTAAGCAAAAATTCCCTTTGCCCTTTTGTCAAAGAGCAGTTGGCTATATTTTTTGTACATCTATTTTTCTCTATTCTGTTTCACTGATCTCTGTCTATTTTTTTCACCAATCCTACATTGTCTTGATCATGGCAGCTTTATAGTAAGTCTTGAAGACAGATAATGTCATTCTTGAAATGTTCTTCTTCTTCAGGATATATATGCATTAACTATGTTGGGTCTTTTGACTTTCCATATTAATTTTACAATTTACCCACAAAATAACTTGTTGGGATTTTGATAGGAATTGCATTGAATTTATAGATAAAAATTGACAGAATTAACATGTTAGTGATATTGAGTCTCTCTACAAAAGTGGAATATCTATTTATTTACATTTTCTTTATTTCATCATGAGCTTTTCTTATATATATCTTGTCTATACTTTGTTTGATTTTACCTAAGTATTTATTTTTTTAAACATATGATGCTAATGTGAATGGTGTTGTGTTTTAAACTTCAAATTTTGTTTGTTTATTGTTGGCTTTTAGGAAAGCAATTTACTTTTGCATTTAACTTTGTCTCCCACAACCCTGCTATAATTGCTTTCTATTTCCAGAAGTTTTTTGTTATTGTTGCTGATTCTTTCATATTGTTTACATAGACAATGGTTTGTGAATAAAGACAGTTTTATTTCTCCATTCTCAATCTGTAAATATATATATTCTTTCTTTTCTTACTGCATTATGTAAGACTTCTATTACAATATTGAATAAGAGGTAAGTGGGGACACAATTGTCTTGTTCCTGATTTTTGGGTGAAATTGACCAGTTTCTAACCATTAAATAGGTTTTTTTTTTTTTTGTAGACATTCTTTATCCATTAAGAAAGTTTCCTTTATAACAAGTTTTCTAAGAGTTTTTAGCATGAAATGTGTGTTGGGTTTTGTCAAATTCCTTTTCTATGTTTATTGATATAAGAATACAGTTTTTTTCTCCTTAGCTGATTGATGTGATGGTAAGATTAATAGATTTTTGAATATTGAATTAGCTTTGCATATCTTAAATAACTCCTGCTTGGTAATGGTGTTTAAGTGTTTTTATACATTGTCAAATTCAATTGACTAATACTTTGTTGAGGATTTTTGCATCTATGTTCATGAAAGATATTAGTCTTTAATTTTTTTCTTGTAATTTCTTTAGCTTGTTTTGTATTAGGGTAGTGCTGGTCTCAAAGAATGAGTTAGAAACTGTTCCTTCTGTTTTTATTTTCTGGAAGATATTGTAGAGAATTGATACCATTCTTTAAATATTTGGTAGAATTCACCAGTGAACCATCTGGAGCTGGTGTTTTCTAGAAATTGGTCTATTTCCATGAAGTTATCAAATTTGTGGCTATAGATTTTTCATAATTTGCCTTTGTAATATTTTGGTATAATTTGTATTTTCCTTCTTCTTTTCTTAGTTAGCCTGGCTAAAAGTGTATCAATTTTATTGATCTTTTTCAAAACTGGTTTAGTATGTGCCAACAAATCACGTTTCAGTTTTATTGATTTTCTCTATTAATTTCCTGTTTTCAGTTTCATTGATTCCTGCAGTAATTTTCTTTGTTTATTTTCTTCTGCTTACTTAATATTTAATTTGCTCTTCTTTTTCCAGTGTCCAAAGCTGTAAACTTAGGTTAATGATTTCTTATCTTTATGCCTTTCTAACATGCACATTCAATGCTATGCATTTCCCTCTAATCACTGTGTGTGCTGCATCCTACAAATTTTGATGTTATATTTTCATTTTTATTAGTTAACAATTTTTTTTAATTTCTCTTGAGACTTTTTCTTTGACCTATGTGTAGCTTAGCAGTATGTTGTTTATTCTTCAAATGTTTTGAGATTTTCTCACTATCTTTCTGTTACTGGTTTCTGCTTTAATTCTGTTGTAGTTAGATAGGATTCTTCACATAAATTATATACTTTTAAATTTGTTAAGATGTCTTTTACAACACAGCATGTGGTCTATCTTTGTGAATATTCCATGTCAACTTGAGAAGAGCATCAATTCTGCTGTTATTGGATGAAGTATTCTATAGATGTCAATTAGATCCATAAGCTGAAATTTTCTTCTGCACATACATCATTCTTTTCCCTTAATGAGCAAGATGCTTCAAACTGTCCTAAAAATTTCTTGATTTGCCTTTTTAGTTGCCACATTTGAGTTATTTTCCACTGTTATAGCACAGAGAATAACCCAAATATTAGTTCCCTAGGAATGAGTGAGCCAGATGGAAAACTTGGATATTTATTTTTTTACAATTGAAGCCTCTCTTCTCTTAGTTCTTTGGAAATTGTTTGTTGAGTGTTGGGATTGAGTGGTAGTGCTAACCTGATGTTACTACAAAGGTAAATTGTATGTTTAATCATTTTGAACAAAGCTTTGGGAAATAGTAATTGGACTACCTCATCATTGATCGAACTCTCAGAAGAAGAGTATACAATGCATAAAATGCACTTAATATAGGTAAGGTATTACTATTACTATTACTATTACTATTACTATTACTATTACTATTACTGAACCCCTTTCACTTTGTCCTTGATTATAACCCTGTGGGCATAATTCCTTGAAGAATATAGGTGAAATGGAGCCAGGTATCTTGTGTTCAGTAATAGATCCCAAGCACCTAGAAAATTACTTGGTGGAGAATAGGTTCAATAGGAATTTATGAGTATTAAGTTTATCTTAATCAGACAGCTGTCTGAGCATCCCAGCCTTTGACTACAACTCTACTGTGCTAGGTTTGCAAACATGATGACATGATCAAAATGACTTCCTACTACATTCTGAGAATCTGTGATGACAGAAAGTACTCATTTGTTAGACTGCAAGTATAATCAAGAGAAGTTCTACACCAATATTTTTTGTGCAGAGTAGTGTAGTGCATAGCATTTGACTGCTAATGAGGACGTTTGGTGGTTCACACCCACCAGCTGCTCCATGGAAAGAAGATGGGGCAATCTACTTCTGTAAAGATTTACCATCTCAGAAACCCAATGGAGGTCAGTATAAATTGGAATTGCCTCTATGGCAGTGAGTGTGGTTTGGTTTTTTGGACATTTTATAGGCATTTTAGTGAAACTTTCCATTTTGGTTTCTATGAGCAACAATTTATTAAACTTTTTGGTTCTGAGAACTCTGCAGTACGAACATTGTTTTGGAAGAAAAATATCAACAAACCAATATATATATTTAAGTTCATTAAAAAATTTATCATTTTAATGCCAGGTGATTAAAACTTAAAGATGTTGTTATTGTTTGCTGCCATGGAGTCAGCTCCAACTCACTGTTGTACCCTATGTACAACAGAACAAAACACTGCCCAGTCCCGCAGTGACTTAAACATATTGACAAATTATTAAAGGATTCATTGTCTGGAATCCATTTAAAAACAAAGCTGGGAAGTTTTATCTTTGTAATTATGCCAAATGAAGAGAAATTAATTTATTTTGTTTTGATTTTGATTTTGATTTGTTTTGCAATTTAAGGTGAAATGCTTTTCTAGTTCATACAGTGTATGCTTTCTTATAGCACCTCAGTAATTAACTTGTTGACTGCTGAGAAGTCACACAGCTACTTTGGATTGAGTAATACGGATATAAATCTCCCATTTCCTTTGTGACACTTCTTAGCAGAACATGCTTCAGTTAGATGATTTTCTTTTTTTAATTACAGATTTCTCTGAGGTTTCCAAACTCTAGTCACTCTTGGGATTTATGCTGCCTTTAAACATCTAAATATTTTTGGATTTGTTTAGTGTTCTAAATAAATCATGGATTTATGTCCTCTGAGTTCTTATAATCCTCTATGATTATTTCTACTGTTACATATTTAACAATAACTATTCCTGTTTTTAAGTGACGTTTTTAACTTGTTACTCAATGAAGTAATATCACTAGATTGATACACTGATCTTAAATTTTGTGTCTTGGCTTCTATCTCTTATTACTTAAGTGGTATTTATTCATATTAATCACTAACTTAAAAGTTTTTTTGATGAAAGTTATTGGTTTGCTAAAGTAGCTTTTTTAACCTTGACTCTTAACACTTAAATCTTTCTGTGTACCTATGATAGTGCCATGAAATCTTGCTTCCTCTCAAACTGAAACATTGTGGCTCATCATAAGACATATCTCTCAAGGCATGATGTGCTTATCTTGCAAAGTTTACCTAGAGTTCTTATTAACATTCGTATTATTTTATCACTTCTATTTATTAGGAGGGTAATGGTGGTTCAATGGTAGAATTGTTGCCTTCGAACCTGGGCTTCATTCCCAGTAAATGCACCTCAAGCACAGGCATCAATCATCTGTCACTGGAGGTTTGTGTAGCTATGATGCTGAACAAGTTTCAGGAGAGCTTCCAGACTAAGACAAAATAGGGAGAAAGGGCTGGAAATCTACTTCTCAAAATCAGCCAGTGAACACCCTATATATCACAATGATCTAATTCTCAACTAATCATGAGGATGACTCAGGACCAGGCAGTGCTTCATTCTCTTGTCCATGAATTGGGGGCTGACTCAATAGCAGCTAACAACAACAGTTTCTTACCACTCTGTGTTTATATACCTATGTGGTTCCTACTGACTATGCCTCCAAATTATTAATAAGCACAACACATGGTTTTGAGATCTGTCTCATAAATAGATAAGAATTCCTTAAAGATATGAACCATGTCTTTTTATTTCAACTTTATGTCTGTAGTTTATGGCTTATATAGTAGGCAATCCATATAAATTGCTGAATAAGTAAGACACTCAGTATAAATTGCTAAATAAATAAATAAATCTAAATTTAATATTTAAGCATAGAATCTACAGAAAAGTTTGGAGAAAAATAGCTTTTTTATATATATATATATTACACATATACTACCCCATAGGGTTTCTAAATCTTTATTGAAACAGTTTGCTAGACTGTACCATCTTTCTTCTTTGGAGTGGCTGGTAGGTTCAAACTACCAACCTTTTGGTTAGCAGCAGAATGCTTTAGTCATTGTATCATCAGAGCTCCTTATAAATATATATATACACATACATACATACACATACGTATAAACAGTTCTTGATTTATGATGGGTTCAAGTGAGGATGAACCACACTTATGACAGTTTGCTTTTTTCTTTTTTGGTATATCTTATTAACCATAATATGCACTACCTACATAAAATGTTGCAGTGTGTAATTTGTTGAAGTTACCATTCTCATGCCAACACCCAAAGACAAATAAAGATTGACTTTATAATGATACTGATTATGAAGGGCAATAATAATAAAACATAAAAATGTGTTATTCGATTTACCTTAGCAGTGATTTACAACAGAGTCTTCAGAACCAAACTGTATCCTAAGAGGAGACAATCATACATGTGTATGTATATATATGTAAAATTTATTATATTTTAAAAATTATTATATTTAAAAATATTATCGCAGTTCTAGTGGACCCTCAAAATTCTAGCTGTTTTTCCTTATTTTTGAGAAGAATAAATGTAATGGATCTGATTTGACATAGTAATATTATGAAATCTCAGGTCCCATATTTTATGGCTGTCTTATTAATGTCATCACTCACCTATCAGTTTGTCATACTGTGATGGCTTGCATGTTGCTGTGATTGGAAGCAATGTCACCAATATTTCAAATACCAGCAGGGTCACTCATGGTGGACAGGTTTCAGTGGAGCTTCCAGATTAAGATAGACTAGGATGGAAGACCTGTGCTCCATTTCTGAAAAAATTGGCCAGTGAAAACCTTATGAATAGCAACAGAACCTTGTCTGGTATACTGCTAGATGATGAGCCCCTCAGGTTGGAAGCCACTCAAAATACAACTAGGAAAAAGATGCCTCCTCAGAGTAGAGTTGACCTTAATGATGTGAAAGAAGTAAAGCTTTCAGGACCTCCATTTGCTAACGTGTCTCTATTCAAAATGAAAAGAAATAGTTACAAACATCCACTAATAATCAGAATGTGGAATGTGCAAAGGATGAATCTAGGAAAATCTGAAGTTGTTAAAATGAAATGAAACACATTACTGAGTTGAAAATGGGCTGGTATTGGCCATTTTGAATTGGACAATCATGTGATCTATTATGATGAGAGTAATAAATTGAAGAGGAACAGCATCACATTCATTGTCAAAAAGAACATTTCAAGATCTACTCTGAAGTGCAACACTGTTGGTGATAAGATAATGTCCATATTCCTACAAGGAAGACCAATTAATACAACTATTATTCAAAGTTACACACTATATATATGCCAAAGATGAAGAAATTAGAGACCTTTACTAAATTGTAGGAGCCAACTGTGAAATAGAACATCAATTCTTCATATGCAAGTTTGAATTGAAGCTTAAGAATATTAAAACAAGTCGTTGAGAGATAAAGTATGACCTTGAGTATATCCCACATGAATTTTGAGACCATCTCAAGGGTAGATTTAATGCATCAAACTCTAATGATTAAAGACCAGACAAAATGTGGGATGACATCAAGGACACCACACATAAAGACAGCAAAAACTCATTAAAAAAATAGGAAAGAAAGAAAAGACCAAGCCAGATGTTAAAAGGGACTCTGAAACTTTCTCTTGAACATAGGGTAGTTAAAAATCAATGGATGAAATGATTAAATAAAAGATTTGAACAGAAGATTTCCATGGGGTCCTCAAGAAGACAAAACAAAGTCTTATAAAGAAATGGAGTTATAAAACCAAAACCAAAATGGAAGAACATGCTTGGCATTTCTCAAGCTGAAGAAAAAAAGAAGAAAATTCAAGCCTTGAGTTGCAATGTCGAAGGATTCTATGGACAAAATATTGAATGATGCAGGAAGCATCAAAAGATGAATGTCATGCATAGTCACTTTACCAAAAAGAGTTGGTCAATATTCAACCATTTCAAAAGGTTGCATGTTATCAATAACCAATAGTATTGAAGGAAGAAGTCCTAGCTGCAATGAAGGCATTGGCAAAAAACAAGGGTGCAGGAATTGACAGAATACTAATTGAAATGTTTCAATGATGGGATACAATGCTAGAAATGCCCACTCACCTATGCCAAGAAATTGGGAGGAGAGCTATATGGCCAACCAACCAGAAGAGCTCCGTATTTGTGTCCATTCCAAAGAAAGGTGATCCAACAGAATGCAGAAATCATCAACCAGTATCATTAATAGCACACACAAGTAAAATTAATCTGAAATAATTAAAAAATGGTTCCAGTAGTACATTGACAAGGAATTGTCAGAAATTCAAGTCAGATTCAGAGATGTGGAAAAGGGATGTCACAGCTAATGTCAGATGGATCTTGGCTGAAAGCAGAGACCACCTAGAAACTTGTTTACTTGTGTTTTGTTGGCTATGCAAAGACATTCAACTGTGTGGATCATAATAAATTATGAATAACATTGCAAAAAATGAGAATTCCAGAACACTTAACTGTGTTCATGAGGAAACCTGTCCACAGACCAAGAGGGGATCGTGTGAACGGAACAAGGGAAATCAGGAAAGAGGTGCATCAGGGTTGTATTCTGTCACCATACTTATTCAGTCTGCAATTTGAGCAAATAATCTGAGAAGCTCGCCTATTTGGAGAAGAACATGACATCTGGACTGGAGGAAGACTCATTAACAACTGAGATATGCAGATGACACAACTTTGCTTGCTAAAAATGAAGATAATTTGAAACACTTACTGACAAAGCTCAAGGACTTCAGCCTCCGGTAGGGATTACAACTCAACATAAAGAAAACAAAAATCCTCACAGCTGCACCAGTCAGCAACATCATGATAAATGGAGAAAAGATTGGAGTTACCAAGGATTTCATTTTACTTGGATCTAAAATCAACACCCATGGAAACAACACTCAAGAAATTAAACTACGTATTGTATTGGGAAACTCTGCTGCATTAAGACCTCTTTAAGGTATTTAAACCAGAGATGTCACCTTGAGTACCAACATGCATCTGACCCAAGCCATGGTCTTTTCAATCACCTCATGTGCATGTGAAAATTATACAATGAATAAGGGAGACTGAAGGAGAATTGATGCCTTTGAATTATGATGTTAATGAAGAATATTAAATATACTGAGGACTGCCATAAGAATGAACAAATTTGTCTTAGAAGAAGTACAGCCAGAATGCTCTTTAGAAGCTAGGATGGTGAAGACTTCATCTCATTTACTTTGGGCATGTTATCAGGTGGGACCAGTCGCTGGAGGTGGGCATCATGCTTGATAAAATAGAGGGTCTCCAAAAAAGAGGAAGACCCTTGATGAGATGGATTGACACAGTGGATGCAACAATGAGTTCAAAGATATCAATGATCATGAGAATGGCTCAAGACCGGGCAGTGTTTTGATCTGTTGTACATAGGGTCACTATATGTTGGAACTGACTCTATGGCACCTAACAGCAACAACAAATTTTTTTTTTAATTTTTTTTTTATTATTGTGATTTGGGTGAAGATTTACAGAGAAAATTCACTTTCCATACAGCAGTTTACAAATACTTTGTCTCATGACATTGACCACAGTTTACCATAATGCAACAGCTCCCCTCCCACTTCCTCCC
>NW_006921707.1:9386318-9395767 GCF_000298275.1 Orycteropus afer afer | reverse complement strand
CAGAGCCACTCAGTGGGTTTGAACCACCAAGTTTGTGGTTAGCAGCCACAAACTTAACTGTTGCACAACCAGGCTTTCATATATAGTCATACAATGTAAAATTATATAGAAATAAAAATAAATGGACTATAACTACTAAGACCCATATGAATGAATCTTAAAAACTAAGGTTGAGAGAAGCCAAAAATAAACACAAGATATATTGTGGTTCCATTTATGTAGAATTGACAAAAACAAACAAAAAAAAGAAATCGTGAAAATGCATATAGCTAAAGTCCAAATGTCAAAGGAAATAATTATCACAAAAATTATCCCAGATTTGGGGTAGGGTGGGGCCATTATTGTGAGGAGAGAGCTGAGGGGATGGATTTTGCAATACAGACAATGTTTTGTTACAGATCTAGATGTGCTTACATGGATATTCTCCTTGCAGTATTATATTCAATGTACATTTATATTTTGTGTATTTTTTACTTTATTTTATAATAAAAAGAACTAAAAATTGAGAAGTATGTTTCTTGAACAGCTTGCATATTTAGAAAACTGTTAGCTAAAACTGTCTTCTATACTGGAAGCAAAGATGACTAAGATAAAATCCCTGGAACTCAGATGCTTATAAGAATAAACAGATAAATAAGCATTTTTTTTTTTTTTTTTTGTACCATTTAGAGAGAGGAATCACTAACTCTACCTGGGAGAACTGGAGAGAGTAAATAGGAAGATGATATTTCAGTGGATTCTTGAAGTTTAAGTAGGAGTGTCTCTATTTAATAAATTACATCTGAGATGTAATGATCTATTCAAATGCGTATTTTTAAGCGCTACGGCCATTTTGTAAAATCATTTTAAAAATGTAACAAATCACTGATTCGTATTTTCTTGTATTTCATTTGCATTTTAATGAATACCTTTATTTTTTTGAGTTAAAATTTTTCTTTTTTTTAGAATAATTTTCCATATTAATAAATAATCTTAGTGCCCTGGCAACACTAATTTAGAGCCCAGATGGCACAGTGGTTAAGCACTTGGCTGCTAACTGAAAGGTCAGCAGTTTGAATCCACCAGCTTCTCTATAGTAGAAAGATGTGGCAGTCTGTTCCTGTAAAGACTTACAGTGTTGGGAACCTTTGGAGCAATTCTTCTCTGTCCTAAAGTGTCACTATGAGTTGGAATGGATTTGACAGCAATGGAATGGGTTAACCCTAGTTTTTTTTTTAATTTTTTAAAAATCATATTTTATGTTAGTTTCATTTTCTAAAGTAATTAAATTCAGTTAAACAGTACACATATTATAAATTCCTAGAGAAAAATTTCAAATGTAAAAAATAAACAACAATGAAATGGAGATAAAGTCAACAATAACTTTATTGCCTTTTCAAAAAATGCTGTTGTTCATTTTGTTAAATGAAGAGTACTGAAAAATATTCTCTGGAGTTCAGATAAGAAAGAAATCAGTTTGTTCTAGAGTATATTGGAAAGTGTTTTGAAGAAGACTGAAGTTAAATTGGGCCTTGAAGAGTAGGTAAGATTTGAACAAGTAGAGGGTATGATAGTCTAAGCATAAATAAAACATAGTCTTTGGAGAAAAATTATTAGACTGGTTTAGTTGGAGCAGGTAGGGAAGATGGCTAAGGGCCAGATTTTAGCTAAGGGACTGATAACAAGTTATTGCAGGAAAGGGAGAAGGATGTGATTTGTATATCCAATTATGATGGTAAGCATGGGAGTCTTACCAGTATAAAGAAAAAGATGAATATTTACAATATTTTGAGTAGATAATCGAATGTGGAGATGAGTGAGGTGAATCAAAGATAACTAACTTGGGATAATTGGAGTAACAGTGAGAGGTGTGGTGTGGCAAAATGAACATAATAAAGGAGAAATTTTGGAGGAAATAATAAATTTGAAGTATGCCAAATTTAAGAAATCAGCAAGATAATCCAAAGTAGAAATGTTCAAACAACTGTTGGAAATGGGGAGTTGGAGCTTAAGAAATAGATGAGGAGAGCAGATGTTCATTTTTGTATATGAATGAATCTTGAAGCTGAAGTTATAGATGAGATCTCAGGATAAGAACTTAAGGAGAATAATAGAGGGCTGGGGACTGAGCCTTAGGGAATACCCACAATTAGAAAATGGAAGGAAAAAAGGAGGCAGAAAAGGAATCTGGGACAAGGTGATTAGAAACATATGAGAAAACAGACAGGACTGGCTGTCAAGAAGAGGTGTTGCTAATAAATTGAATTGCTACAAATTGGTAAAGAATGAAGGCAAGGAAATTGTTGTTAGACTTTAAGCTTATGAACTCACTGATAATATCAGAAATACAGTTTAGTGGAATAGGGGCCAAAGCCCAATCTTCAGACCCCAGGAGTGTGTACGGGAGTTCATTCACAAATGTTTTGAAAATGGAGGGAAGAGTAAGAACTTGAATTATAGAAAGAGGAAACAAAATGCCATTTATCAGGCAATTACTTTAAGTTTATCTTTAAAGATGGAAGGATCTTAAAAATTATTTAGTTCAGAGATAGTTATCTGATTGCTTCACAAACACAAATAACATCCCCAGGCTGAACCACACCAGCAGACAATTTTTTGTTTGACCAATAGAGTACTTAAAAAATTGAACTAGTTGTGAACTTTTAGAAATGGGAAGATTTTATGTAAAAATTCTTGATTTCTAGCTTTTCTTGAAGAAATATGAAATTTGGCAACACTGGGCTTGTATCCCTGCCTACCATAAATTATCTGGAGATAGTAACAGCTGTCCACTTACAAGGTAAGCACTCTTCACTTACCCAAAGTTCTTAGTCATTAGACTGCATGCTGGGTCTTTGGAAGTGTTTGAAGTGGCAGTCCATAATAAAGCCCAACCCCCTCATTACTGGTAGAATAGACTGAATCCCAAAATGGAGAAATGACTTGCCCAAGAAGTCGCATATCTTGTCAATGGAAGAATCCATTTCAGAGCCCATATGAGTGGAAATTTACTTGATAGCAATTGGTTTTTATTTGGTCTAGCTCATTACATTTTTCTCTGTCTAGGTGCTCTCTTGGGGTCTGACCTATGGCAATTCCACCCCTCTTCCTAGTTTCTAATATTGCCAGATGGGACCTAAAAGATTTGCTTGGTTTTGCCACGACCACGTTCTCAGTGCTTTTCATGTGGTCCAGATGATGACCAAAGCTGTTACTTGCACAAGAAGGAAACACTACTGGTTACCAATTCCAAGCTTACTCTTTTCAGAACTTTGGCAAAACATGACACATATAAACTCCCCATAAGGTTTCTTTTAGGGAGATTTTTGAGGTCTAATGGAATGATGCTAAACAATGACTATCATGAGTTGCCTCCCAAAGTAGAAAATTAAGTTCAGCTCTCTGAAATGAATACCAGATCATGCTCTCCACATCACTCCACCCCAGATCTATAGTTGGTCTGTCAAAAGAATTTAAATATCATGTTTGGATTTATATATTGTCTGTCTGAAGAAGCAGATAATGGTAATGGTCTTTCTTATTTACCTTCAAGATATCATGAAAATTCACTAATATTACAAAAGTATACCTTTGAAATTTATCAGAGGGGATATTGAGATAAAAGAAAAAATATTTCATTGTTAGCTAGAGTATAAACCAGTCTTTAACCCACTCACTAGGAAAGGATTTTCTAAAAATCTAAGATAAATAACTGGGTTAATTCCTTCCCCCTCTCTGCCTCCTAATATGAATACTTCTGCTTTAGGAGCTCTGGTAGCATAGTGTCTAAGGCATTTGACTTCTAACCAGAAGGCTGGTGATTCAAACCCACCAGCCAGTCCTCAGAAGGAAGATGGGGCAGTCTACTTACATAGTGCTACAGCCTTGCAAACCCAAGGAGGGGTCACTATGACTTGATGGCAGTGAGTTTGGTTTTTTGGTTTAAAGATAGAGCAGCTGATGATGTTTGAATATTGTATTTAGGGTAGACAGCTTAATGTTAAACATATAATGACCTTTGGGAAAATTTGGAAATATTGCTATTTCAATGAAGCATGACTCCTGAGATAAATTGTATTTTAGAGCTTTCTTCATTGCCCATTTCTTTCTTGAGCTTATCTCTTTCATACAGTGATTTGTCAAATGCAGCTTCATATTAGCCAGTACACATTAATGGTATGTTTCTTTTTGTTTTTCACTCTCTTCCTCTAGAGCTTTTCTCTTTCTCTCAAATTATCATTGATGACAGTTTCACAACCTGTTTTCCCACTTCATAATTTAGATCATCATATTTCTAGTCTGTGATATAAGCTTCCTTGCTTCCTCATATCCTTCCACATCTTAAAAATGTTATGACAACAGCACCCTGCTGCCAGTACCACTTTATCTACTCATTAGTTTGGGCTAGGTCATGGTGCAGTAGTGAACAATCTCTGGAGTCTCAGTGGCTTAGTAAACAAAAGTTAAATTCTTTCTCAGGCTACCATCTAAGGCAATTGAGGTTGCTCTCCTTCATCTTGTGGTTCTATCATTTTCAACACATGGTCTCCATGGTTGCCTCCACAAATGATCAATGGAAATGAAGTGGTACATCTCTTCTCTCCACCTATCCTTGGCCAAAACCCAGTCACTTGTACCTAACCCATTTGTAGTAAAGATTAGGAATTTTATTCTTCCTCGTTCTGAGAAAAAGAAAATAGAGTTAGTGAATATCCACCCACTCTTACCATAGTATGGGTCTGAATATATCACCATTCTAAACTGTGAACAGCTCTTTTATTTATTTTCAGTGGAACTTTACACAGTAAATGATATTCCCATTTGACAATTTCTATACAATTTGTTCAGTGACATTAGTTCCATTTTTTATAATATGTCAACATTTTCATTAATCATAAAACATCATTAAACATCATCAAACATTGAAACAACCATTTCATTAAATGGTTGTTCCATGTCCAGTACTCTAGTTTCCCTGCCCCCCTTGTCTTCTCATCTTTGATTTAGAGTAATTGTTTACATTTTTGTCTCATATAGATTTTTTTTTAAATAGAGCTCCATACTCACAGGTAATATTCTTTATTTTGTGTGCAAATCTGTTATTTTGCTAAAAGGTGACCTCAGGAAAGTTTCTGTTCAAGCTTAAAGAGAATTGCAGAGTGATACTCTCAGAGAGTCTTCCAGCCTTAATTGGTCCAGTAAGTCTGAACTTTTCAAGAATATGAATTCTGTTCCATGTTTTTCTCCCATTCTATTCTGGTCCATCTGATGTGGCCCTGATCAGAATGGTCAATAGTAGTAGCTGGGCAACATGTAGTTATTCTGGTCTCAGTGTAGATGAAGCTGAGGCTTTTGTAGTCTATTAACCCTATAGAATAGTTCCTTCACTGAGGCTTTGGGTTCCTTCTTCCTTTTTTGCTCTTATTAAGTAGAGATCAATAGTTGTACCTTAGATAGGCACTTGAAAGCTTTTAAGATCCCAGACACTATTCACTTCACCAGGATGCAAGACATGAACTTTGTGGTGTTAATGGAGAGAGTTGTCCTGTGAGATTAAGGACCTAAGCCTTTAAATCCAGAAAACCATCCTCATATTTGGTTAAATATGAGAGTATCTATAGCTGTGTCCTCTTTTAACATATAAACAAATATACATATCTGTATGTACATGTACACATAGATACATATATCTATGTACACATATGTACTCACCTGGATCTAACAGCTTTTATATTAATAAGTACCTTCTGACATAGACTTTGGATCTCTTTGATTGAACTCTATGGTTTGATGAAGCATATTAGTATATCACCACAGAAAAAACATGTTCAGAAGGATTCAAGTGTCAAATAACATCTGTTTGTGATATGCATCTTCTAAACTTGCAAATAAAGGTATTTAAATGTATAAATGAACTTGTTCCACTACCAAGCTCTATGTTTTATAATTTTCTGTTCTTGTTATTAAAAAAAATCTTTACTGTATCACTATCTGAATTGATAATGGAGGATTTTGACTTGTAATATGTGCTTGTAATTATAAGTCAAGTCTTTTTTAATACAAATATGATGCTGCTTTTGTGAATTGGATATTTTGTAATCACCACAAAAAAAAATCTATAGAAATTGTTACACTTCAATTTTTGAGTAAAGCTTTAAAATTATTATATTTGATCAATTTTCCTAATAATTTTAATTTTTTTATGGTATGTTTAACTACATACTAATTGGTTTAGATTATTCTATACTTTTACTTTGAGGGAAATAATAATTGTATTTGTATAAAGAGCTTGAAAATTTGGGCTTTAACACTAAAATTTTTTTTAATTAAAAACTAATGTCAGTAAAAAGTACCAAGAGTAGCGACTGGGATTTTAAAAACTTGTGAGTGGCCACCTAAGATGTAACTATTGGTATCTCATATTCTGGAGCAAAGAAGAGTGAAGAACAGCAATGATTCATGGAAAAACTAGTCCAAAAGACTAATGGATCATGCGAACCCCAGCATCCATGACCCTGAGACTAGAACTGGATGGTACCTGGCTACCACTACTGATCACTCTGAAAGGGATCACAATAGAAGATCCTGGATAGAGTAGCAGAAAAATGTGGAACAAAACTCAAAATCATAAAGGAGACCAGGCCTACTGGTCTGATAGAGAATGGTGGAATCTTTGAGACTATGGCCCTTAGATACCCTTCAGGGCTGGAATAAAAACTCACCCCCATGGGTCGACTATCAGCCAAGCAATAGAAAGGTCTACAGGTGAACAATAACACCAGGAAGGTATGCACTCCTGACAACAACCAGTCATATGAGATTGAAAGGGCAGTATTTGGTGAGCATTAAGCTCAGAAGGCAGGAAGGGACGGGAAAGAAGGAAAAATGGAAACAATAAACACAGAGAAAAAGTAGGAAGAGTGCTATTGCATTGTGGGGATTGTAGTCAATGTCACAAATCAAAATATGTGTGAATTGTTGGGTGGAAAACCAACTTGCTATATAAACTTTCATCCAAATCACAATAAAAGGAAAAAGAAAAGTAACCCCAATATATATTATTTTATAATATGCCTAAATATGATATAAATTTGCATTAAAATTTGAAGTTACTAAAGCTTTACAAAATAGAACTTAAATAGATATGATAATATATAGAATAATATGTTGTTGTTGTTGTTATGTGCCGTCGAGTCAAACCCGACTCATAGCGACCCCTCCTTGGGTTTCCGAGGCAGTATCACTACGGAAGTAGGATTGTCCAACCTTCCTTCCGAGGAGTGGCTGGTGGGTTTGAACCGCCAGCCGTCTGGTTAGCAGGCAAGTGTCTTAGCCACTATGCTACCAGAGCTCCCATAGAATAATATATTAAAGTTAATAAGAAAATGTTACATTTGATAAGAAAATGTTACAGAGGTGAGAAACCAGTAGATCAGAAAAAAGGAAAAATAAATTTAAAAACTTTTATATCAGGACAAAGTAAGACTAAATAAAGTTAGACTTGAATTCATTATATATTATATATAATGTATATTCTAGAACCCATGTACCATTGTGCACAATTTGGTTCACAACCAGCCTCATATAATTCACATATAAGTGTGAATTAAAAGTTGTGAAAGAAATTGAACTACTGGTGTAGTGCCTAAGGCATTTCACTGCTAACCAGAAGGCTGGTGGTTCAAACCCACCAGCCACTCCTCAGAAGGAAGATTGGGCAATCTACTTCAGTGTGACACTGCCTCAAAAACCTGAAGAAGGGTCACTGTGAGTCAGATCCAGCTTGACGGCAGTGGTTTAGTGGGCTTAGGCCAATTAACTGTGACCTCAGAAGAATCACCCTGGAAAAAGAGTCCAGAATTTCAATTGATAAGTTGAATTTGTAGCTTTGGTGGCTATCGACTAGTATGGTCATTCTGTTCCCCTTGCTTGGTTTAGTAAATATGTAATAACATGAGAAGTTAAATAAAATAAGCATAGAATGATAGTCAATGAAAGAGATAAGAAAATACATCATATTGTAAAAGCTTGCATGTTAATATTTCTATGCAAGTGGAAGAATGAAGGATTACATCAATTTGGATCAGTAGGATGGAGATTAATTTTAATTCATAAGAGTTTGAGCATTGACATGTGTGCTTAGAATCTTATAAACTCTAAGCAGTCAACAAAAAGTTGTAAATATGATGCTCCAACTTTCTGAGATTTGGTTTCTTCATCTGTAAAAACAGGGACAAAAACAGAATGTCCTTCATAAGGGCATTTGAAGGACTAAGTGAAATCATCTATATACAGAAGTTAGTAAGGTCCAGTTGTTGTTTTGGTTATGTGCTGTTGAGTCATCTCCAACTCATAGTGACCTTATGTACAACAGAACAAAACATTTCCTGGTCCTGTGGCAGCCTCATGATTCCTATTATACCTGAGCCCATCACTGAAGCCACCATGTCAATCCATCTTGTTGAAGGTCTTCCCCTTTTTCTTTGACCCTCTACTTTACTAAGCATGACATCCCTCTCCAGAGAATGGTCCCTTCTGACAACATGACCAAAGTAGGTGAGATGAAGTCTGGCCATCCTCACTTCCAAGGGGCATTCCAGCTACACTTCTTCCAGGACAGATTTGTTATTTCTTTTAGCAGTCCATGGTACTTTCAGCATTCTTCACCAACACCTCAACTCAAAAGCATCAACCTTTCTTTTATCTTCCTTGTTCATTGTCCAGCTTTCACATGCATATGAGGTGATTGAAAACACCACGGCTTGGGTTAGGCACATCTTAGTCTTCAAGGAGATATCTTTGCTCTTTAGCACTTGAAAGAGGACTTTTGCAGCAGATTTGCCCAATGCAATATGTCTTTTGATGTCTTGACTGCTGCTTCTATTGGCATTCATTGTAGAACCAAGTAATATGAAGTCTTTGACAACTTCAGTCTTCTGTCTATCTATTGTGATTCTGCTTATTGGTCCAGTTGTGAGGATTTTTGTTTTCTTTATATTGAGACGTAATCCATATTGTAGACTGCAGTCTTTAATCTTCATCAGTAAATGCTCTAATTCATCCTCACTTTCAGCAAGCAAAGTTGTGTCATCTGTGTATCACAGGTTGTTAATAAACCTTCCTCCAATCCTGCTGCCATGTTCTTCTTCATATAGTCCACCTTCTCAGATTATTTGCTCAGCATACAGATTGAACAAGTATGGTGAAAGGATACAATCCTGACTCACTCCTTTCCTGATTTTAAACCATGCAGTATCCCTTTGTTCTGTTTGAACAACAACCTCCTGGTCTATGGACCACTTCCTCAAGAGTACAATTAAGTGTTCTGGAATTCCCATTCTTCTCAATGTTATCCATAATTTGTTATTATCCACACAATTGAATGCCTTTGCATAGTCAATAAAACACAAGTAAACATCTTTCTGGTATTCTTTGCTTTGAGCCAAGATCCATCTGACATCAGCTATGAT
>NW_006921707.1:9381578-9386023 GCF_000298275.1 Orycteropus afer afer | reverse complement strand
GTCAATGGAAACATCGTTGAATAATAAGTGAGGTAGATCAAGCAAATAGTTTTCTTTTGCTGCAGAGAGGCATGTTAGAATGAATTGTACTTAGAATGGACTGCTTTCTCTGCTTCTCTCTGAGAACTTTTCCATTCTTGTCTTCCTCCATTCTTCTTCAAGTATCTTACTGTTTCTACTTTTTACAACATAAAACCATTCAATATACTTTTCTTCAAACCCCTTCTTTCTCCTTACAACTTATACTTCTCTTTTACGCCTTTTTCCTTCAGTTCCTGCCAGTTTTGTTGATAATTCTACTTACTAACATTTGGTTACCTCTTTTTCTCCTGTTGCATCTTTGATCAAGAGCATTAGGAATAATGTTGCTGTTAGTTGTCAATGAGCTGTCTCTGTCATGGTGAATCTTCCCACAAAGCAATCAGACCAGCATAATCTATAGGATTTTCATTGGCTAATTTTTGGGTAAAGTGTGGAGGGTCAATGAAAAGGGGGAAGGCTCTCAACAAGGTGGACTGACACAGTGGCTGCAACAATGGGCTTAGGTATAGTGGGGATTGTGGAGCTTGCACAGAACCAGGCAGTGTTTTGTTCTGTTGTGCATCAGGTTGCTATGAGTTGGAGACAACTTGACAGCACCTAACAACAACAATAACAATTTTTCAGTGTAGATCACCAGGCTATTCTTCCCAGTCTGTCTTAGTCTGGAAGCTCAGTTGAAACATTTTCATTATGATAGCATAACAAAAGCTTCCACTAACAGACAAGTGGTAGCTACACTTGAGGTGCATTTGCTGAGAAGCCAGTGCTGGTCTCCTGCATGAGAGGGAAGATTTCTACTACTGATCTACAACTGCTTTCATTAAAAAGAATGGGTTGTTTTTGTTGTTAGATGCCTTGAAGTCAGCTCTGACTCATAGCAACCCTATGTACAACAGAAAGAAACTGCCCAGTCCTGGGTCATCCTAACAATCTTGCTGTGCTTGAGCCTATCATTGCAGCCACTGAGCCAATCTATCTCATTGAGGGTCCTCCCATTTTTCTCTGACCCTCTACTTTACCAAGCATGATATCCTTCTCCAGGTAATGGTTCCTTCAGAAAACATGACCGAAGTAGGTGAGACAAGATCTTTTGCAGCACATTTGCCCAATGCAATATGTCTTTTGATTTCTTGACTGCTGCTTTCATAGGTGTTGATTATGGAACAAAGAGAAATTAAATCCTTGGGAACTTCAATGTTTTCTCCATTGAGCAAGATGTTGCTTACTTGTCCAGTTGTGAGAATTTTCATTTTCTTTAAGTTGAAGTGTAATCCATACTGAAGGCTGTAGTCTTTGATCTTCATAATTTCTCTTTGTTTTCAGAAAGCAAAGCTGTATTATCTGCATATTGCAAGTTGTTAATGAGTCTTCCTTGAAACTTGATGCCACATTCTTCTTCATGTAGTACCTTTTCTCATATTATTTGCTCAGTGTACAGACCGAATAAGTATGATGAAAGAATACACCCTGACAAAGATCTTTCCTGACTTTAAATCACACCATATCCTCTAGTTCTGTTTCAACAACTGCTTTTTGGTCTATGTACTGGTTCTTCATAAACACAATTAAGTGTTCTAGAATTCCCTTTCTTCACAACAATGTCCATAGTTTGTTATGATCCACACATTCAAATGTGTTTGCATAGTCAATAAAACACAGGTAACTCTCTTTCTGGTATTCTCTGCTTTCAAGATCCATCTGACATCAACAATGATATCCCTCATCCTGTCTTCTCTTCTGAATCTAGCTTGAATTTCTGACAGTTCTCTGGTGATATAGTGCTGCAACCACTTTTGAATTATCTTCAGCAAATTTTATGTTGTATGATATTAAAGATATTGTTTGAAAATTTCCACTTTCTTTGGAATAGGCATGAATTGGGCATATTAGGAAACAGAAAAAAATAAATTTAAATTGGAAATAATTGGCCCATCAATTTGAAAAGCAAATGTCAGTAATGAGAGGGAGAGAAGGGACATAAATGTTTGAAGTGGAAAACAGCCATTAGAATTACCTAGTTGTTCCTCTATTTTCCTTCATTAATTAGAAAAATAATATTTTATTTATCTAATGATGCTTTAGTAGAAATACCATACCAAAGAGAAATTTATTCTCCCACTGTTTAGGAAGCTAAATGTCTGAATTCAGGGCACCAGCTCTGAAGGAAGGCTTTGTATCTCAGCTCTGGGGGAAGATCCTTGTATCCTTTCAACATCTGTGGGCTTGATGTCCCTTGGAGATCTCCATGTATCTTCCCCTGGGTCTAGGAAGCTCACAGCATAGTGACTGTGGGTCCAAAAGACACACTCCACTCCCAGCTCTTCTTCCTAGGTGGTACTGTGCTCCCTCTCTCTCAGCTTACTTCTCTCTCCTTTTATCTCTTGTAAGATAAAAGGTGATGAATGTCACACACCATGGAAATTCCCCTTATGTAAGATCAGGGCTATGACCTGAGTAAGAGTGCTGCATCCCATCCTAATTCTCTTACAAATGACTGGCTGATTACATCATATCACATCATGGTGAAGACTACATCATTAAACCATGAACAAATTACATCATTATATAACTGACAAACTATGGAAAATCATGGTCCAGCCAAGTTGACACATATTTTGGGGGGACATAATTCAATCCATGACAAAGTATGAGGGCTCCTATTATTTAATTTATTCTCCTATTATTTATTTATTCATGAAGTTTTCCAGTAATGTATCAGAGATTATTTCACTGTTATTCATAAGGTTTTCACTGGCCATTTTTTTCACAAGTGGATGGGCTCCTACGTCTTCCTAGTCTGTCTTATTCTGGAAGCTTCAATGAAACTTGCTCATCATTGGTGGCCTGCTGGTATTTGAAATACTGGTGGCATAGCCTCCAACCTCACAGCAAAATGCAAACCACCACAGTACGACAAAGTGACAGATGAGTGGTGGAACTGTGTGGATCATAACAAATTATGGATAACATTGCAAAGAATGGGAATTCCAGAACACTTAATTGTGCTCATGAGGAACCTGTACATAGACCAAGAGGCTGACATTCAAACAGAACAAGGGCATACTGCATGCTTTTAAATCAGAAAGAGTATGTATCAGGGTTGTGTCCTTCCACCATACCTATTCAATCTGTAGGAACTCTGGTAATGTAGTGTCTAAGGCACTTGACTGCTAACCAGAAGGCTGGTAGTTCAAATCCACCAGCCACTCCTTGGGAGGAAAGTTGGGTAATCTACTTCAGTAGTGATACTGCCTCAGAAACCCAAAGAAGGGTCGCTGTGGGTCGGGTCCGACTCCATGGCATATAACAACAACAACATTCAATCTGTATGCTAAGCAAATAATCCAAGAAGCTGACTATATGAAGAAGAATGCAACATCAGGATTGGAGGAAGACTCATTAACAACTTGCAATATGCAGATGACACAACCTTATTTGCTGAAAGCGGAGATGACTTGAAAAGCATTTACTGATGAAGATCAAAGACCACAGCCTTCAATATAGATTACACATCAACATAAAGAAAATGAAAATCCTCACAACTGGACCAATAATCCACATCATGGTCAATGGAGAAAAGATTCAAGTTGTCAAGGATTTCATTTCTTTTGGTTCCACAATCAACACCCATGAAAGCAGAAGTTAAGAAATCAAAAGACATATTGCGTTGGGCAAATGTGCTGCAAAAGACCTTTTTAAAGTGCTAAAAAGCACAGATGTCACTTTGAGGTTTAAGGTGCTCCTGACCCAAGCTATGGTATTTTCAATAGCCTCATATGCATGCAAAACTTGGACAATGAATAAGGAAGATCAAAGAAGAGTTGATGTTTTTGAATTATGTTGTTGGAAAAGAATACTGAAAATACAATGGATTGTCAGAAAAATGAACACATCTGTCTTGGAAGAAGTATAGCTAGAATGTATACAAGTGAGGATTGTGAAATTTCACCTCACATTCTTTGGTCATGTTATCAGGAGGAGTCAGTCCCTACAGAAGGTCATCATACTTGGTAAACTAGGAGGTCAGTTAAAAAGAGGAAATCCCTCAACAAAATGGATTGATACAGTGGCTGGAACAATGGGCTCAAACATAGCAATGATTGTAAGAATGATGCAGAACTGGGCAGTGTTGTGTTCTGTTGTACATGAGGTCTCTAAAAGTCAGAACTGACTTGATGGCACCTAACAATAACTACAGTGTGTCCAGTGATCATGAATACTATTTAGAAGGAAATTCCTTTAGTAATTCCTAATGTCACATCCTTTCTCCATTCTCTCTCTCTTCTTTCCTTTCTGCATCTTTTTTATTTTTCCACCCAGGGCTACTGTGCTGCCCAACCCCAGGGAATAGCATTGATAAAGAATTCCACTTGAATGCTGCCATTTGTAGTTGTGCAACTAAA
>NW_006921707.1:9372190-9380133 GCF_000298275.1 Orycteropus afer afer | reverse complement strand
TTTTTTTTTTTTTTGATGATTCAGTTCAGAAAACAAAGGACATCTTTCCACTTTAAATGTATCTTTCACTTTCTATATATCACAGCTCATAATGAAACAAAATAACACAAAAATGAAAGAAGTTGTAAAAATTTAATAATAAATTTATTTCAGGTTCATCCTTATTTCTCTTAGGTCTGGGACAAAGAAGTTTGTATCTGAATTGTGTGTCCATAAAAAACTCACTGCCGTCAAGTTGGATCCGACTCACAGTGACCCCTCCTTGGGTTTCCGAGGTGGTATCTCAACGGAAGTAGATTGGCCAATCTTCCTTTGCAGGAGAGGCTGATGGGTTTGAACCATCAGCGTTCTGGTTAGCAGTCAAATGCCTTAGGCACTGCACTACTAGAGCTCCTTAGCATAGTTCAGTTTTGCATGATTAAGTACTTATAGCGGTAGGTACTTGAAACACTAATACTGCTTTTCAAAGATTTTATCCTCATGATATTTTGAAGTAAGTATTATTGTCCTGTTTCATGTAGGTAGAACTGAAAAGAGAGGGTGTGGGACCCATCTAGACCATAAATGGGTCTAATTCATATTTGCCAGGAGATCTGTTTGACTCTAAAGTCTTCCTGCTTTGCACCACATCCATCAATGAAATGATGATATAAGGCTGAAAATGAATGTTTGTTTATAAGAAGTTTTTATAACCCATTGCTGTGGAGTCAGTTACAACTTATATTGACCCTATAAGATAGGGTAGAACTACCCCCATAGGGTTCCCAAGGCTATAATGTTTACAGAAACAGACTGCCACATCTTTCTCCCACAGAGTGCCTGGTGGATTAGAATCACTAACCTTTTGGTTAGCAGTCAAGTGCTTTAATCATTGCACTACCAGGTTCCTTTCAACTAAGTTCATGGTATCTCAACTACTAGAGTAAGCATTTCAGAAAGTGGTTATAGATGTATCCCAGACTGCAAGTCCTTTAAAAGTCATCCAACATTTCCATAGCAGCCAAAATTATTTAAAGATGAATTATATGAGTTAATATTTTTCAGTAAATAATACTGGGATACATTCTGGTCCTGGAATAAAGCTCACTCCCAAGGGCTGGCTCTCAGCCCAATAGTAAACAAGATTTACATGCAGACCACTCAACCCAGGGTGAAACACCTACATACTCTATGGAAATGTATCCCTTGGAGCAATGGACTATAGGGCACCAGAGTGGCAACATTCACAGGGAGGAAATGCAGGACACACAAGAGTGCAAAACTATGAGGGGCTTGGGGGTGTTGTTACTGGGCAGGGAGGAGAGGAGACTGGGTTAGGGTTGGGCATGGTAAATGGGGAGTGAAACTAAATGTACACGTAATGTTGAATGTAAAACAAACTCTTAAAGTAAAAACTTAAAAAAAGATATTGTCCGTAGTCTACTGTTGTATCAAATAAAACCTAATGATACCATCAGTATCTTAGAACATCTTATGTTCCCAAGGAAGCACTTGAAACATACACACCTTTTAGAAGAGCACTTTCTTGACAAATACTGAGCTGTATTATTGGTGTGTGCAGATACTGATCCACACAGTCCAAACTGCAAAGCCATGACCTAGGCTGGCTGGCTGCCCCCATCCCAACTTCCCAGCTAGTTACTTCTGAACACACACACTTTGTCTATTTAAATACTATCATTTTCTTTTAGTGACATGACTTGGGAAACACTTCATGATAAGCATAATTAATATCACTGAATTGTACATGTGAAGAATGTTGCAATGGCAAATGTTTTGTGATACATATACTTACCACAATAAAATAGGAAAAAAAAAATTAGTACATCAGATACAACTTTCTGAAGTAAGTTAAATGGGAAATTCTGTGAACCGTTAATGTAGCCCAAATCTGACAAAGACACTGGGATCATCTGAGAGGATGAAGTCAGGCTACGAAATGCCCTGCTGATCTGCAAGTTAAAAGCAAACACTACATTTGGTTCAAGTATGACTGATGGTAGACAGTAGCCCTGAACAAGATGGATGTGAAAATAATAGAAAAACTTCACAGTTTCCTCAATCGAATATTCTTGGGGACTTCTTTCTTAACATGGAGATGGGAAGGGAAGATAAGGACAGAAATATGTGGCCGGATGGAGGCTAGTGACAATGATTATCTTCTTCATTTTCTGAGCCCCCTCTTAATCAAAGGTAACTCTCTGAAATGCAATTTCCATCTAAAACTCATACTGTCTTGAGTAAAGGTTTACTCCCATGCCACCATATGCAATCTTCTGATGGTCACAAAAATGATGTTTTGTGTAGTATTTTTCCTAAAGATGTTCTGTGGTCACTTGTTCTTTGATGCCCTGATTAAATTGTTCAGTTTTGGTATTAAGGAGTCAATAAGTCTATCAATGCATAGTCTTTTCAAAAATTGTACCTGTGTAAGTAAGTATGATTACAGAGCTTCTCAATGATCCACCCTATAATCTCTTGTTTATTAATTTTTATTAAAGTCTCATGTAATGAAATATGAAAAGGGGCCTTGTTCTAGTTAAAATACAGCACTTATTTCATGTAAATTCTTCTTTCAAAGTATTTGTCCCTTCTCCTTCCATGACCCATTGTTTGTCCTGTACGAAATTACTGGTCAGGGTTGTTATGACCTTCTGGCCCAACATATTCAATGACATTAATAATCAGGAAAAAAAAAAAGCCACAAGTGAGTAAGTTCAGAGGTGTCCTACATTTATACATTCTTATATGGTGGCTAGCAGTGAGTCAGATGTCATTGAGAATATTTTTGAAAGCGTGAATTCTTGTATTTTTGTACATAGGAGAAATTACTATATGCCTAAAAACTTGTCATATATCTTAAATTCCAGCTAATAAACTTAAGTATGATGACAAGAAATCAAAAAATAAAAACAAAACAAAGAGACAACAACAACAAAAGCCAGTTAATGTTCACAGATTACTGTTTTACTAAAGCACATGTGTTAAGAGATCAGTTTGCAAATATTGACAGTCTCAGAATCCCCAATCACAAAAAACAAGAAGTCAGCTTACTGTGAAGAAACAGATGTATCGTCTATCCCTTACTAGTGTTTTAAAGACTTATTATCTACTTTTTATTTTGAAAGCCCTGATGGTACAACCATTAAATGCTTGACTGCTAACCCAGTACCTCCACGGAAAAAAGACCTGGTGATCTTCTCCTGTGAAAATTACAGCTGAGACAACTCAATGGGGCAGTTCTACTCTGTCAAATAGCATTGTTATGAGACAGAATCAATCCAATGGTGTCTAGCAATAACTCCTTTCCCAGTGAGAGATCTAATACCCTAGTGAGCTAAAATGTAACACCGTTCCTCCTTCTGTAATTTCATCTGATTAAATCTAGGAAGTAGTTGTCCCTTCTTAACAATACAAACATTTTCCCATTAAAAAACAGTCACTTCTAATAAAGTTGGACAAGCTCTAGCTCTTGCCTCAGGAGCAATTAACTGTCTAAGGAAAGACTTCCTGAGGAGTGTGAGGTAGCCCAGCCTGGAGATGCACCTCCTGAACCTACAACTGATGAGACCTTGAAATATATTCTCAACAGGTCTTATATCATATGGAATTAAGTGCTTGTTTCTTTATAACAGGGTTATTTTTATTGAGATTTGTCTTTGGCCCTTGTCCCTTGTGTGTACATTTCTGATATGGAGTGCCTGGACAGTTTATTTAAATAAGCCTGTGCCTAAAGGAATGTGATGGAGAATGTGAGAGCATTTCTGAAATTCTTTGGAATGCTCTGGCTATTTGCAAGAACTTTCCTGCTTCCAGCTTGATTGTTTTTGGCTTGACAGGTGCTGACTTTCCTGGAATTATCTAAGTGACAGAGAGATATCCAGTTCACATCTATCTTTCATGTTACAAAAACCTGGATATGGGAGCAGCACTTCACGATAACAGGTGACATCTACTCTGCACCTACTTTACTCTACGAGAGATAAATTTCATCCTCATAATAACTGACTAATTTGACCATGTTACAGATGAAGAAATTGAGGCTTTGCAAAATGAAGTAACTGTACCAAGGGCACAGGAGGATTCGTTGCCTTGGCTTCTTTAATACCAAAGTATGAGTCTGTCAATTTTCAATCTTTATAAACATTTGAGATATGAGAAAATGCCATGTATAAGCTTGTCGTTAATTCTGAGAAGCTAGTGATTGCTTTCTTTTTTGGTGTGTTGTTGTTGTTAGGTGTCGTCAAGTTGGCCCTGATTGATGGTGACTCTTTGCACAACAGAATGAAACACTGTCCAGTTGTAAGCCATCCTCACAATCCTTGCTGTGCTTGAATCCATAATGCAACCACTGTATCAATCCATCTCATTGAAGGTCTTCCCCATTTTTGCTGACCCCCCACTTTACCAAGCATGATATCCTTCTCCAGGGAATGGTCCCTTCTGACAACATGACCAAAGTAGGTGAGACAAAATCTGGCCATTCTCGCTTCCAAGGAGTATTCTGGTTGTACTTCTTCCAGGACAGATTTATTCTTTCTTCTGGTAGTCCATGGAAATTTCAGCATTCTTTGCCAACATCACCACTCAAAAGCATCATCTCTTATTCAGCCTTCCTTATTCATTGTCCAGATTTCACATGCATATGAGGCTACTGAAAGTACCACAGCTTGGGTTAGGCACACCTTAGTCTTCAAAGTAACATCTTTGCTTCTTAACACTTTATAGAGCAGCAGATTAGCCCAGTGTAACACATCTGATTTCTTGACTGCTACTTCCATGGGTGTTGATAGTGGAACCAAGTAAAATGAACTCTTTGATAACTTCAAATTTTTCTCCATTTATCATGATGCTGTTTATTGGTCCATTTGTAAGGATTTTTTTTTCTTTATGTAGAAGTGTATTCCATACTGCAAGCTATAGTCTTTAATCTTCATCAGTAAGTGCTTCAAGTCATCTTCACTTTCAGCAAGCAAGGTTGTGTCATCTGCCTATCACAAGTTGTTGATAAATCTTCCTCTAATCCTGAGGACATGTTCTTCTTTCTATAGTCCAGATTCTTAGATTATTTGCTCAGCATACAGATTGAAAAAGTATGGTGAAAAGATACAACCCTGATGTGCACTGTTCCCGAGTTTAAACCATGCAGTATGCCCTTGTTCTTTTTGAATGACATCCTCTTGGTCTATGTATAGGTTCCTCGTGAGCACAATTAAATGTTCTGGAGTTCCCATTATTTGCAATATTATCCATAATTTGTTATGATCATGTAGTCAAATGCTTTTGCATTCCATAAAGAGTGGAAGAACATTCATTAACACCTGGAGTATGACACAAACTTTCTTGAGGGAAGTGATGAGAACTTGAAGGACTTACTGATGAAAATCAAGGACTATTACCTTTTTTGGTAGAGGCTTGATTTTGTTTGTTTGCTTGTTCCTTGTATGAAATCAAAGATGATGTTCTTCAGAAAGGTTCTGATACTCTATTACATAAACTAACTTGTGATTTTTCATGTGGAGATGCTATTTCCCTCCTCTAGCAGACATGTGCTCTCTCATTCTTTAATATTCAGTTCAGCTATTACCTTTATTATAACACCTTATATCCAAGGTAAATCAGTCACTCAACAACCAGGACTCTTGTTCTTAATTCTATTACAGTAACTCTGTCGAGTTATTGCATAATGATTTGCTTTCATGTCTTTTACTCATTACTTTCTAATGTATTTGAGGTAAGAAGCATTATCTTATTTATCTTTACATTCTGAGCATGTAATATAGTTTTGTATATATAATCATAGATAGAGAAATGATAGGGGGCCCAGAAAGAGGGGAGGAATGAGAGAAGAATTCTGTTATTTAACAAGATTTTAATAATGACACCTCTGTTCTTTTTTTCCCGGAGAAGTAGTTGATTTAATAGATAATATTTCTGTAATAGAGGAACTTGTATATAATTAATAAGATCTAGATTTTGAAGGCCTTGAAAATTACATAATTTTGGGATTCTCTTCTTTAAAAATATTGTAGTCCTTGATCTTCATCAGTAAGTGTTTCAAGTCCTCATCACTTTTGTCAAGAAAGGTTGTGTCATCTGAATACTGTGGGTGTTAATGAGTCTTCTTCCAAACTTGAAGCCAGGTTCTTTTTCATACAGACCAGCTTCCCAGATTATTTGCTCAGCATAAAGATTAAACAAATATGGTGAAAGGATACAATTCTGATACACACCTTTTCACATTTTAAGCCACACAAGAATTCCCTTCTTCTGTTCTAATGATGGCCTCTTGATCTATGTACAATTTTCTCATGAGGACAATGTTCTGGAATGCCCATTCTTCCCAATGTTATCCATAATTCCTTATTCCAAGTGCTTTTCTGAGTCTGGGTTAAATTTCTGGCACTGTCCTGCTATTGGTTCTTGGTCACATGCTATGTCCTGAAATGTTTGAATGTCGATCACTTCTTTTGGGTAAAGTGACTCTGTGTATTCTTTTCATCTTCTTTTGATACTTCTTGCATAGTTAAGTATTTTCCCCATAGAATCCTTCACTATTGCAACTTGAGACAAACTTTTTCCTAAGTTTTTTCAGCTGGAGAAATGCCAAGCATATTCTTTTTAATTTTATAACTCCAGGTTTTTGCATTTTTCATTATAATACTATGTTTTGCCTGCTTGAGCCACCCTTTGAAATCTGTTCAGCTCTTTTACTTCATTATTTCTTCCATTTGCTTTACCTACTCTATGTTCAATAGCCAGTTTCAGAGTCTCTTCTGACAACTATCTTCATCTTTTCTTTATTTCCTGTCTTTTTAATAATCTTTTGCTTTCTTCAGGTATGATGTCCTTAATGTCATCCTATAACTTGTCTGATCTTTGGTATTAGTGTTCAGTGTGTCAAATTCATTCCTGAGATGGTCACTAAATTCAGGTGGGTTATATTTAAAGTCACATTTTAGCTCTTGTGGCTTGTGTAAATTTTCTTCAGCTTGAACTTGAACTTGCAATAGATTGATTGTTCCAAATTTGGCTGCTGGCCTTATTCTGATATTGAGTTTCTCCAACATTTCTTTCCATAAATGTGGTTGATTTTATCCCTGTGTATTTCATCTTAGGAGATTGATGGTGCAGTGGTTGAGTGCTTAGCTACTAACTGAGAGGTCAGCATTTCAAACTCACCAGTTGCTCTGCAGGAGAAAGATGTGGCAGTCTGCTTCTTTAAAGACTTATAGCCAGGCTCCAACCCTCAAGAAGCAAGAAAAGCAGAGGGGAAAGGAAAGGAAAGCCAGGGCATCCTGGAGAGAGTGAGCAAATGGCACAGGGATACAGGTAAGAGGAGGGACTCAGACTCAACCGCCAAGCAGCAGGAAAAATGGAGGGGAAAGGAAAGAAAAGCCAGGCATCCAGGAGAGAGCAAACAAGTGGCAGAAGGATCCATGTAAGGGGAGGGACACTGGCCCCAACCCCCAAGAGGCAGGAAAAGCATATGGGAAAGGAAAGGTCAGAGAGTCCAAAAGAAAGCAAGCAGCAGGGATCCAGGTAAGGGGAGGGTGGAGAGGTTTCAAACAGCTTAGGGAGACAACTTGTCTGTCAGTTTGTCGACTGTGGTAGCATGTTGCTGTGATACTTGAGACTGTGCCACTGGTGTTTCAAAAGCCAGTTGGGTTGCACATGGTGCACAGGTTTTGGTGCAGGATGCAGACTGAGACAGACTAGGAAGAAGGAAGAGGCCATCCACTTCTCAAAGAATTGGCCAGGTAAAACCTTATGATTAGCAGAGAAACACTATCTGTTACCATACCAGACAGTTATATGAATATCCCCCAAATACTGTCTGATACAATGTAGGAGGACAAGCCACTTAGGTTGGAAGGCTTTCAAAATATGACTGAGAAAGAAAGGCATCATCAGAGGAGAATCAACCTTACTGATATGGATAA
>NW_006921707.1:9360894-9371289 GCF_000298275.1 Orycteropus afer afer | reverse complement strand
AAAAGACCAAAATGGATGACAGAAGAAACTCTGAAGCTTTCCCTCGAATAGAGATAGCCGAAGCAAATGGAAGAAATGACAAGATAAAAAAGCTGAACTGAAGATTTCAAAGATCAGCTTGAGAAGACAAAGGCAATTACTATAATGAAATGTGCAAAGACTTGGAGTTAGAAAACCAAAACCGAAGAACATGCTTGGCATTTCTCAAGCTGAAAGAACAGAGGGAAAAAATTAAGTCTAGAGTTGCAATATTGTAAGATTCTATGGGTAAAATATTGAATGATGCAGGAAGCATTAAAAGAAGATGGAAGCAATACTGAGAGTCACTGTACCAAGAAGAACTGGTAGATCTTCATCCATTTCAGGAGGCGGCATATGATCAAGAACCAATGGTATTGAAGGAAGAAGTCGAAGCTGCACTGAAGGAATTGGCAAGTAACAAGGCTTCAGGAATTGACAGAATACCCATTGAGATGTTTAAACAAATGGATGCTCCAGTGGAGGCACTCACTTGGTTATACCAAAAGATTTGGAAGACAGCTACCTGGCCAACTGACTCCAAAGAGGTGATCCCACAGAATGTGGAAATTATTGAAGAATATCATTAATATCATATGCAAGTAAAATATTACTGAAGATAATTCAGAAACAGTTGCAGCAGTATATTGACAGAGAACTCCCAGAAGTGCAAGCTGGATTCAGAAGAGGGTGTGGAACAAGGGATATCACTGCTGATGTCAGAGGGATCTTGGCTCAAAGCAGAGAATAACAGAAAGATATTTACTTGTGTTTTATTGACTATGCAAAAGCATTTGATTGTGTGCATCATAACAAATTGTGGATAACATTGAGAAGAATGGGAATTCAAGAACACTTAATTGTACTCATGAAGAACCCCTATATAGAGAAGGAGGCTGTCATTCGAACAGAACAAGGGGACACTGCATGGTTTTAAATCAAGAAGGGATTGTATCAGGGTTGTATCCTTTCACCATACTTATAAAATCTGTATGCTGTGCAAATAATCTGAGAAGTTGGACTATATGAAGAATGTAGCATCAAGATTGGAGGGAGAATCATTAACAACCCACGATACGCTGATGACACAACTTTGCTTGCTAAAAGTGAGGATGACTTGAAACACTTACTGATGAAGATTGAAGAATACAGTCTGCAGTATGGATTACATCTCAGTATAAAGAAAACGATAATACTCACAACTGGACCTATAAGCAGCATCATGATAAATGGAGAAAAGATTGAAATTGTCAAAGACTTCACATTGCTTTGTTCTACAATTGATGCCAATGGAAGCAGCATTCAGGACATCAGACAACTTATAGCACTGGACAAGTCAGCTACAGAAGACCTCTTTCAAGTGCAGAAGAGCAAAGATGTCTCCTTGAGGACTATGGTGTGCCTGACACAAGCCATGATATTTTCATTTGCCTCATATGCATGTGAGAGCTGGACGATGAATAAGGAAGGCCAAAGGAGAATTAATGGTTTTGAGTTGTGGTGCTGGCGAAGAATGCTGAAAGTATCACGGACTGCTGAAAGGGCTAACAAATCTGTCCTGGAGGAAGTGCAGCCGGAAAGCTCCTTGGAAGTGAAAATGGTCAGACTCTGTCTCACCTACCTTGGTCATGTTATCAGAAGGGACCATTGTCTGGAGAACGATGTCATGCTTGGTAAGGTTGATGATAGATAAAAGAGGGGAAGGCCTTCAACGAGATGGAGTGACACAGTGGCTGCGGTGATGGGCTCAAGTATAGCAGGGATCACAGAGCTGGCATGGGACCAGGAGATGTTTCGTTTGGCTGTGCATAGGGTTGCTATGAGGCAAAGATGATTCCACGGCACCTAACAACAACAATAGCAGCCTTGGAAACCATGTTATGCAATTCTAATCTGTCCTAGAGGCTCACTATAAGTCATAATTGACTCAACGGCAATGGGTTTGTTTGTTTGTTTTTGGTATAATCCATCTGGTAAGATCCTCATATATAGTTGTCATTTGTGATATGGAAAAGAAAGTATTTACAATGAACAAGTCACTGGTCTTTCAGAATTCTATTTTGTCATCTCCAGCATTGTTACTATCACTAAGGCTATATTTCTCAACTACTGATCTTTTTTTGTTTCTAATTTTTGCATTCCAATCACCAATAATAATCAATGCATCTTGATTGCATGTTGGTCATTTCAAACTTCAGTAGCTCTTAAAACTCTTCAATTTCTTTATCTTCATTAGTGATAGGTGCATAAATTTTAATAATAGTCATATTAACTGGCCTTCCTTGTAGGCATGTACATATTATTCTATCACTCACTGCATTATAATTCAGGATATATCTTCAAATGTTCCTTTTGAAAATGAATAAACCATCCCCTTCAACTTGACTGTCCAATTCAAAACGGCCAATACCAGTCCATTGCAGTTCACTAATGCCTAATACATTGTTATTCAAGTGTTCTATTTAATTTTTGACAACTTTTGATTTCCCTTGCCTCGTACTTTGTAAATTCCACATTCTGATTACTGATGGATGTTTGCAAGTGTTACTTCTCATTTTGATAAGCATTAGTTTATCCACAGGAGCTCTGGTAGCATAGTGCCTAAGGCACTTGACTGCTAATCAGAAGGCTGGCGGTTCAAACCCACCAGCCACTCCTCGGAAAGAAGTTGGGACAATCTACATCTGTAATGATATTGCCTTGGAAACCCAAGGAGGGGTCGCTATGAGTCGGGTCTGACTCCATGGCACATAACAACAACAACTTTATCCACATCATTAACATTGATTATACTTTGGGAGGTAGTTCTTCTCCAATCATATTTGGAGTGTGGTTGGGCAATCTACTTCCGTCATAATACTGCTTTGGAAACCCAAGGAGAGGTCACTGTGAGTTGGATCCGACTCAACAGCAGTGATTTTTTTTTTTTCTAGTCCAATATGAGGGCCTCATCTTCTAGCACAATATAGGACAACTTTCCATTTCTATGTATAAGATTTTAATTGGGTACCTTGTCAGTTGACAAAGTAGGCAGTTAAAACATCATCCTTTTATCACTTTTATAAAGGACATTAGACAAATTGATTCAACATCATATTATCAGCCTTTGATTAGAGCACCTCTTACTTGAAACTCTTTTTCAGGTTTCTTTGAGAATTAAAAATATAGTTTGAAGGTCCAGGAGAATAAGTAATGTCACATACAATTGTATTTGCATCTTTGTGGCTATAAAAGAGAGCTATTTCATTGCAGCATTGGAGACAGGGAGTGAGTCCAGATTTGGAGTACAAAGAAGGAACCAGGTGTTGAGGAAAAAAAATGCAGGTACTAGGTATAGTGTATACATTTGAGACTTTGTAAACTAAGAAGACTAAGATGGTAAAAAGAAAGACCGATAAGCTTGAATAAATAACTGGGAAGAAGGGAGCTGTTTGCATTTTTAAGAGAGAGGAATTTCTTGAATGAGGCTGAATGTGGCCTGAGTGAAGATTTGGAATTTGTTAGCCAGTTCTACACTGTCTCTGAAGTAGATGGTTTGTAGGAGAGTGTTCACCGGTATAATCACCAGTACATAGATATGCCCCCTTCTTAAAAACTCATTCTACACCTGCCAATCATATTTGTCAATATTTTATATTATTCAATTTGTACCAAATTTCAGGGACATATTCAGGATACTTTCTTTTATATGTCACTTCATTTTTACAAGGTAATTTCAGATCCATAAACTCATTTGAGCATTATACTTGTTAATTAAAATAAATAAATAAATAAATAGTTTGCAACTTATAAGAAATGGGAGGGACTTTAAGATGCCCAGGGGGAAATCCAGAAAAGAAGATAGTTATGAGTTCTGGGAACTGCAAGAAGGAAATGGCTTTGAAAGTACCTTTCCACATTTGATAGCAGGAAGCTAATGAACCAGGGGGATATTTATGGGGAATTTTTAAGTAGTTTTATCTGTGGTATGCAATGTATTCTCACTCTCTCCACTGTCTCTCCTAAGAAATGTTCAGAAAAATAAGATTTATAGCTCTAATTTTTTTTATATCAAAGAATTCTCTTCGGGACTAATTCTTACACATTAGTGAGAATAAAGGAGCTCTGGCGACCTAGTGCCTAAGGCATTTGACTGCTAACCAGAAGGCTGGCGGTTCAAACCCACCAGCCACTCCTGGGGAGAAAAGTTGGGCAATCTACTTCTGCAGCGATACTGCCTTGGAAACCCAAGGAGAGGTTGTTGTGAGTTGGATCCAACTCGAGGGCAGTGCGTATGTGCTAGAGAAACAGAACCAGATCACACACACACACACACACACATATAATGCCAAAATCCATAAGTCAGACAAAGAGAAGAATGAAGAGTATGAGTGTTCTGGCAAAATATATCTCTGTAGTGTAGAGGCAGAGCATACCCTAGGGAAACTCCTTTTTAGCTTTTAAAGTCTTCAACTGATTGAGGCCCATTCACATTATGGAAGGTATTCTGCTTTACTAGAGGCCAATCAATTTAATTACATGTAATTCGTTCATAACAGCAACTAGATTATTGTTTTATCAAACAACTAGGCACCATAAGCTACTCAAGTTGACACATAAAGTTAATCATCACAGTCAATTAGAGATGCCAATAGAAGGCAGCACTGCAATTTGAACCTTAGTCTTCAGACCTTCAGTACCACAATATCTATAACTGTGTCTTGGAGCATGGCCTAGCATGGTTAAGAGGATGGATTCTTTGAGTCAGGGTCCCTGAGTTTGAATCTTAGCCCTTTTGCTTATTAGCTGAATGCAGAACTCCATATAGCTTTGAGTTCCTCATCCTGCCTTGCTTCTACTAAATTTGCATCTGAACTTTTACTTACTACCCAAGTGATTCTAATTTATAATCTTAGACAAATTATTTAATTATTTTTATGTTCATCAGAAATGAGGCTAATTTGTAATAGGATTAAACAAGTTGCTATTGGGAAAACACTAAGAGCAGGACATGTAGTAACCATACACAAAACAATTAAGAAACTCCTCTCTCATGGCCTACTGTGTAATGGAAAACAATATTTCTATGATTTTACCCCAAGTGTTTACTGCACATTCATTGCTTCTTTCCTGCCTTCAATCTCAGCCATGGTGTTTAATTACATGTACAGTTCCTCCCCAGCCCAAACTTCGCTGAGTCTTCTCTTTATGCTTTGCCAACTCCAGGAAAGGATGGAGCAACCCAGTGAGATGTAGGTAGTAGCTGTCCCCAGTGCAAAGCCAGAAGGTGGTTTGCCAACTAACTCCAGCAACATTGAGGGAAGGATTTCCTAGCTCATTGTGTTGCTTTGCCTTTGGGTAGGTACACTGAGACATTGAAGTTTCAGTTTTCAAATCTTCCAGCAGGAAATGATTTAAAATATTACCCACACACAGGAGAAATAATGTTTAAAAACCTTTGCCCTTAAAAAATGAAACTCACTTAGAGCATTTTAATATTCTACCCTAACTGGCCAGGAAATTTGTAGCAAATGTGCAAATTTGTAATGACCCCCTTTAGTTTCTTTTTTTCAGTACTTTCAGAAGAAAAAGTATTCTTACTTGCCAAAACTGACCAGTCCTTTTAGTCTGTCCTATGTGTTAAGGATATGCATTTAAAATTGGAGCTTTTCTGTCTGATAGTATCCAGTATGTTTTAATTGCCTTGCTATTTTTGGATGGTGTTTTTGTTTGATGGCCTATGATGTCACATGACACACGGGCATTGCCATCAGCTGTTAACCAGCTGGTGGGCGGAAGTCCTTAGAGCAGCTGGGTGTCATCTATTGGCTCTCCCTTGTAGTTACAAAGGTCACACTGGTGAGAGTGTTGGAAGCCAGTGCCACCCAAGCAAGCCACTGACACCCTCAGCCATAAAGGAATGTGTGGCAGGCCCACTTACACCTGCTGCTGGAAGTACAAGTCAGTGCACTGGTTCTCTAGAGCTATATGGCAATGTGTATTAAAAAACAAAATCAGTTGCTATGAGTAGATTCTGACTCAGAGTTAACCCATGTGTGTTAAAGTAGAACTATGTTCCATAGGATTTTCAGTGGCTGATTTTTCAGTAGTAGATCACTGAGGGGGAGCTCTGGTAGCATAGTGCCTAAGGCACTTGACTGCTAACCAGAAGGCTGACGGTTCAAACCCACCAGCTACTCCTCGGAAGGAAGATGGAGCAATCTACTTCCATAGTGATACTGCCTCGGAAACCCCAGGAAGGGTCGCTATGAGTCGGGTCCGACTCGACGGCACATAACAACAACAGAAACAGATCACTGAGGTACCTTTCTTTCGAGGTGCTTCTGGGTGAACTTGAATCTGCAGTCTTTTGATTAGTGGCTGATCACATTAACTGCTTGCACTACCCAGGGACTCCCAATGTGCCTTAAAAGTATTCAGTCTCCAATTCAGTAATTTTATTTCTAGGAATTTTTTTATTCCTAAGGAATACTTAGGCAAATGTGCCAAGATATGTAAACAAGAACATTTATAACAATGAGTTGTTTATAAGAGAAAGAAAATTGGAAACAACCCAACTGTCTAAGAATAGGACGTTAACTAATAACTTATGGTACATTTACATAATGGAATGTCAGGCAACTATTTAAAATACTGATATGGAATATAATTACTATGTATAATACATACAGAAAATACTATATTTTACTATGGTAAAATGACTATAGTATAACACATTACAATTTTGTGCATATCTACCTATATATATATTTTTATAGAGTAAAAAGTCAGAAAAGATAACAATAATTATCTCAGATTATAGAACTCTGCATGGTTTTAACTCTCTTAATTAATTTATTTATTTTTCTAATATTTCTTAATAATAGTATATATCATTTGTGTAACAAAAATAAACATGTAGTAAAGTTTGTGTACGACAAAGAGAGTGTTTTAAACTGCTCTTCTCTATATCCTTATTTAGAAAAGTTCCTATATGTGAGTATGTCAGCAACATCTCAATATTTCAAATGCAAAAGAAAAGAGAGGCAAGATGCTTACAATGGTGCGACAGTAATCACAGAGCACAAATTGCTATAACTCTGTTCTTTGATGGACTTTTACAGAAATTCAAACCAAAAACCAAACTCACTGCCGTCACGTCAGATGCAACTCATAGTGACCCCTCCTTGGGTTTCTGAGGCAGATCACTAAGGAAGTAGATTGCCCAATCTTCCTTTCAAGGAGTGGCTGCTGGGTTTGAACTGCCAGCTTTCTGGTTAGCAGTCAAATGCCTTAGGCACTACATCACCAGAGCTCCTTTACAAAACTTAGCTACATAAAATTAAACCTCTGTTTTGGTTAGCTTGTGGACTCCTCTTTGTTATAAAACTCTCAAATGTATGCTACAAATCCAGAAGGGTTGACTGTGTTCATTGTGTTCATGGTGCACATATAAAAGCCAAAAGAAATAAAGAATAAAAATAAAAACCAGTATATGTATTTGTTTTATATTTTACTTGGAAGCAATTCTAAAGAAACATTAGTAGTGTCCAAAATCCCATAGCATTGGTTTTGCTTCTTTGTGCTCTGTGCCATTTACATTTTTGGACATTCTTATCTTCAAGTATGTGGCCACACTACAAATAACCTGTTGCATACCGAGAGTTCTTATTAAATCCTTTTTTTAGGTTGAGGTTTTAAAGTTGTTTCTATAATAAGGAAAATAATATGTCATTATGATAAGTTAGATAACCAGATTTTAAGCCTGCTTCTGCAATGGACTGTTGTATGACTTGGCATAATGACAATGATGATGATGATAATGATGATGGTGATAATGTACTATTGTAATGTAATGTATTATTACTGTAGTAATGTATTATTACTATAGTAGTAGTAGTAGTAGTAGTAGTAGTAGTAGTAGTAGTAGTAACTGCTAGGTAGTTGTGGGAGTAATAGTAATAAAATATCTAGAACACGATCTATTTATTGATCCCTTACTATATAGCTATACTTAATGGTTTATATGCATTTTCTTAATCCCCCAATCTCCCTGATAAGTAGATATTATTTTCCTAATTTTATAGAAAAGGGAATTGAGATTTAGAGAGATTAAGAAATCTGTGTAAACGACCATAAATAGGTGACAGAGGTGAGCATCAAACACAGGTAGTTTGCTTCCAAATTTTATGTTCTTCCTAATACACATACTATCTCCTCAAATCTCTTATGATCACTAGGGCTTTGGTTTGCTATTAATAAAATGAGGCAGTCTAACTAAATAGTTATTAAGATTTCCTTTAATTCTTACATTCTTGTAGTCCATATGCACTGCTATGGAGAATTGTGGTAATTACATGGATAAAACCAGATACCTTGGGTTCAAATATTGTCTTCACCATTTACTAACTTTGTGACTTTGTCAAACTACTTACTCTCTACACCTCTATTTCCTTATCTGTAAAATAATGTCTGCAATAATGTCATAAGATAGTTGTAAATATTGAATGAGATAATATACATATAGTGCCTGACACAGATTAAAAAAACTAAACTAAACCCACTGCCATCGAGTTGATTCCAACTGAGCAACCCTCACTGGGTTTCCAAGACTGTCAATCTTTACAGAAGTTGATTGCTTCATCTTCCTCCCACAGAGCAGCTGTAGGTTTGAACCACTAACCTTCTGGTTAGCAGCCAAATGCCTTAACCACTGCACCACCAGAACTCCTTTTTATCCTGGTAACATATTAATGAAAGCAAACATTTGATTAGATAATAATATAGATAATATTTATAGAGGACTTAATATGCCAGCCACAAATTGAAGTGCTTTACATAGGTTATCTTTATTACTTTCATAACCACCACCATACATGTGTACTATTGTAGCCTCATTTAACAGATGAGTAAACAAAAAGAATATTTTAGATAATTACTTTTTCACCCAGAAGAAATCTCAACACTGAATTGCCATGAGATGGAGGATTAGCTCTCTAAATATACAGAACTTGTCAGGGATATTACAGGTTAGCTAATTACGTAGTCTCACTGAAATATTGCCATATATCTGCTTCTCTAGATGCACATATTCTGACAAACTTTGTGGTCAAATCTAAACCAAGATACTGCAAAAGAAATACTTCTGAAATATATCAAGGCATATAAATCCTTTATTTCAGCTAAATATTCCAGGTTAAAGAAAATGCTAAGGGTGGTAAGAGACTACCTTATTAAACCTTTTGGGTCTCTATGAGTTGGAATGGACTTGATGGCAGGTAGTTTTAACTAGTATAAAAGCTGGGAGTTCATGTGAACCAGTTTCTGAAGAAAGTTGATTAAGATATACAACTAACAGTTAAAAGGAATTTTGATCTTTATGAATTTTCTCAAAATAAACTAAAGAAAATTTAATTTCCTTTTGGTACAATTCTTTTGCATTCTGAGGCTTTTGTTCAGCAAAATCCCAAACAATTTCAAGACCTGGAGTGACAAACTCTTCCTGGTATGCTGAGAATTCTTCCAGTTTGAGTACCCAAACTCCCATGTTCTCAGAATACCCTCAGTCCTGGACAAACTGGAATGGTTGCTCACCCTACTGTTAACTCTCTACCCTTGAAGTCTTCACTTGAGTGGCTTTTCTGTCCCTTTGCTCATCTTTAGATTTCCATTAACCTAGTTTCTCCCATATGGAGGATTGTGGGACAAGTTGGAATATTCACTTATTAATAAATCTTTTTCCTGTTACACATATCCATCCAATTTTGAAGATCTCAAGTTGAAGTTTTATAGGACTTCACAGCTGAAAGTTACCTAGGACTGTATCTTACCATATTTTGAGACATGGGTAAACACACTAAGTACCTATAAGAGAATGAGGAAACAGGAAAAAATCAATGCAATGGAGGTCCTATGGGGCACAGGTAGATGAAAAGAAGGTGAAAAGAGAAGTTAGTCCTGCTTATAATATTTGGAGCTTCTGTCAATAGGCAACAGGTGATAGTCTTGGTTTCAGGGAGAGGGCAAAGGCACAGGGCATTGAAGATTTGAATACATGAGTAACAGACGTTGTTGTAGTTGTGACTATGTGCAGTCTAGTCAGCTCTTACTCATAGTGACCCTATGTACAACAGAATGAAACACTGCCCTGCCCTGTGTCAACCTCACAATCTTTGCTACCCCTGAGCCCATTGTTGCAGTCACTGTGTCAATCCATCTGGTTAAGAGCCTTCACCTTTTTTTTGCTGACCCTTCACTTTACAAAGCATGATATCCTTCTCCATGGAATGGTACCTCTAACAACATGACCAAATAGGTGAGATGAAATCTGGCCATTCTCACTTTCAAAGAGCATTCCAGCTGCACTTCTTCCAGGACAGATTTGTTAGTTCTCTTGGC